>NC_089258.1:59931098-60231098 GCF_963930625.1 Muntiacus reevesi | reverse complement strand
CTGAGAGCTCAACTGAGGGCAGCCCAGAAACACGCACCTGGGAAAACAGAGATGTTTAAAGGGACAAGAGTGTGCCAAGCTAAACCTGGATATTTTATTATCATCACCACTCTCTCCAGATCTCTGGAAATTACATACATAACACATAATCTTTAGGAGTAACACTTTTGCCTCACCCACACAGGTTTTTTTCCCCTCCATTTTTACCTGTTAACCAATAGGCAATTAATCTACACCTACATACTTTAGGTAATGTGTATAGGTAATGCATACCTGTTACCTGTTACAAGCAGTTAACCTATAAAGCAACACCATATCTATTTAAACACCTAGCCCCTCTTCCCCTGCCCAGAATATCTTTTGCTTTTATGACTAAAACACACACGTTTACATTATGACCTATATAGATTGCGTTTATCTAGGATCTAAAACATCACTGGAATGTACCTTATTTATTAATAGAAGTTAGAGAGGATTTATGGCAAATAAATGCAGTTATTACTGTTAGTATGAAGCATATATTACTATTTGTTTGATTTCTCCAATACTGGATGTGAAGGTAACATTTTTGTTTAGTCCTGGTTCTCTTTAGGGAAAAAAAAGTATAAAAATCATGAGAATGAAGCTGTAGAACTAAGAAATAAAATAATTTGACACCGAAGTACTATGGCTTTAAAAATGATCTAGACTATAATAGTCCCTTATTCTCAAGAATATTATTAATGATAATTTATTTTCTAGCATAATAGAACAGAATTGCCTTTGTTTTGTTGTTTAGATAATTGGATAATCAATATTAGTGACAGTAATAAGTAATTTGAGTTAATTTTCATTTATTTCCTGAGAAGTAAAAAATAGTGGTAAGAAAAAATAGCACTTGCTTTCTGGCAGTTCAATAGCATTGAAAGTGCCTGTTCTAAATAGTTACTTGCAGTGGAGCAGTACAAGTATCCCTATGGGGGAAAATGAATATTGAAATATTTTTCTTTTGATTTTGGATTTTCATGGATGATAAAAGTACCTTCAAGGAATGGACAGAAAAGCTACATAAATTGAGCTATAATAACAAAGTAAAGCACCAAATTAATCAGAAAATCTAGATGAAATTCCATTGTTCCATGACAAGAAAAAAGCCATTATCTTTTTACTTCTTGGTTAATTGCAATGGATGGTGTATATACTCAATGTTAAATCTTAAGAGATTGACAATTAATTTAGAAGAGAATCAGTCATTTTGTTTCTAAAAATGAAAGAAGCATTTATATGCTTAAGTTGGAACAGCATGACTATTGTGCAATGTATGCAACCATATCATGTGCAGAGTTAGGGCAGAAACAGTTTATTAGTGTTCTTCAATTCCCCGTGACATATATGGTTTACTTTATAAATTTTCTCTTTGGAGAGCACAGAGAACTCTTCAGCTCTTTCCCTGGCTGGCAAATGAAGCAACGCTGCAATGCCCGTTATTGGTATTTTAAAAGTTGGCCTGCAAATTGAAGACACTAAAGAGCTATTTCTAAATAATAGAGCATTTCCAAAACTATAAAATTCAGAGCAAGTTATTATTCCTTCTGTAATGCTTGTTAATTTTCTATAGTTAGAAAACTTTTAAAACTGAGTATTATTTCTCACATATCAGGTTGGCAAATAATATAAACTCTGAAAACTCACTCTTGAGCAGGATGTGGAAAATCAGGCACTCTGATACATTGTAGGTGGGAATTCAAATAGATAAAACCCTTGTGCAGGGGAATAGCTAAGAAAATCATCCCTCTGTTTACTCCCTGCCTTAGCATTCTCATTTCTAGAAATATAGCTGGGAGATTCACCTCCCCAAATAGGAAAAAATATGCACAACATTCTTTTGTGTGGCATTATTTGCAAAAAAACAAAAGATGAGGGAATAAAATTAATGTCCATCAATATAGGATACATAGCCAAATGGAATGTTATCAAGTGTAGACTCTCTCTCTCTCTCTGTCTCTCTCTCTATCTCTCAGGGAATGAAAAAGGTATCTGTAATAGCAGTTTGAATGCTAGAATATATTTGTAAGTGATCAAAACATAGTGTGCAGAATGCTGTATATATTGTATAAAAAAAAGAGAACTAAGAATACATATAGCTTTTAAAAATGTGTTTAAGGGGAGTTATATATAGTAGCAGAGGCATCCTTATTTCTACCAAGACACAGTGAGTGTTTTCAACTTATGCAGCCCTATACTATCTAAATAGTTTTTCATTGCTGTAATTAATTTTCAGATTGGTTCTCTTATCACTCTATTAACTTGCCATTCTCCTTTGGAACTCTGTTTCATTAAAATGAATTCATATGTATGGGGAAAAAAAGAATACATACAGACACTAGACGTATACCTACTATGATAAACAAGGAACTAATGACAACAGTAGGTAGAAGCAGAATAGATGAGTTTGGAATACAATTAAGGCTTTTCTGAGTAAGTTTTTAAACAATGTTTTTTGACTTTGAATTGTGAGTGATTGATTTCACATATGCAAAAATTAAATTGGATTAAATTGAAGAAAATGAATATGACTAAAATTGAAATTTACAACAAAAACAGTAGAAAATTTATAGAGACTAAATTAGCATAATGATATTGAACATCAAAAGCAAGAAGCCAGTTAGAGAATTGATAGAGGGGCTTGTAGGTTTAGTAATCATCATCCATAATTTGGAACTTAACCCTAGTTTCATGATATTGAAACTCTTAATAGACATTCTGTCTTCACATAAAATTCCACTCAGTACTTTCCCTTGCAACTGAGCTGGAAGGTTACATCATAGTCTTTTCTAGTCAACCCTTAAAAAAAAGTTTGGTTAGTTTAGTTTTTCTTATGAGATGACTGTGAAAATAGTATATTCTGTCCATTGATGTGTTCATAAACTATGATGAGCCCAAGTGACTTAACTTATGTTCTGATTGCTTTATTCATAATGCATAGAACTTGCCAAAGAGGTCGTTGAAGAGAAGATAAATAGAAACTGATTGCAGCACAAACCAGGTGTGCAAAGAGACATCATAATCTCATTTTAACTTCCCAGTGCTGTGGGTGGCTGTTACTTCATCCTCTGTTGTTGGCAATTCAGCAGTCATCAGTCATGCTCAAGCAGGGTCAGTACCCACTCTGAACCAACAGGTTAAGTGTTATATCCCTGACAATGGATGTTTTCGTCACACCTCTTCTAGACTTTGAGACCTACACTTCCCTAATACCAAATTCAAAGCTCTCTGGCCTGGCAGGCCGGGCTCCTGATATGCTTACTCCACGTACCTCCGTAGCTCACTGAAATGGTTCTGTGTGAAGACCTATCATATTCTGCCTTCTACATTTCACACACAGGTTTTCTCCTCCTTGTTATATGCTCTGCTCTGTTTTTATCTTTTTTTTCCCCATGATGATATGACTAAGCCACTTAACTTTTTTGAACATCAGTTCTCTGTTTTTGCAAATTAAGGGGTTAGATTAGGTGGTCTTTAAAATCACTTTACATTCTAAAATATAATTTATGATTTAAAAAATATCTGAAATTCTTCCATTGTGTTTTAATGAAATTAAGGGAAAATTATAGAAAAGACCTATATATTTCTCTTTACAAATGAATAAGTGATAACATCAATTATTGGGATTTCATACTTTTATATTTTAGGTACTTGTGATGTATTATCTAATAACATAAAGAAAATAGTACTCAGTCTAGATATAAATGCTTTAGTATTTTCTTCTGTTAACCATAACTTATAGATATAGGTCTACAAAAAGATATTTGCTATGAAGCACCATTTGAAAAATTTTGGCAATTATGAATATATTATGTAGGTTTTTGTTGGCATATGTTTTTGCTTCTTTTAGTGAAATAACTAGAATTGGAATTACAGAATCTTGGGGTATGTTAATTTTATAATAAAACTTTTTACAAAGTGATGCTGCCATTTTGCATTCTCCCTGACAAGATATGAGAATTCTAGTTGTTATAAATCCTTGCACATGTTCAGTTTAGTCACTCAATCATGTCCAACTCTTCACAACCCCATGGACTGCAGTACAACAGGCTTCCTTGTCCATCACCAATTCCTGGAGCTTACACAAACTCATGTCCATTGAGTTGGTGATGCCATCCAACCATCTCATTCTCTGTTATCCCCTTGTCCTCCCGCCTTTAATCTTTGCCAGCATCAGGGTCTTTTCCAATGAGTCAGGTCTTCATATCAGGTGGTCAGAGTATTGGAGTTTCAGCTTCAGCATTAGTCCTTGCAATGAATATTCAGGACTGATCTCCTTTAGGATGGACTGGTTGGATCTCCTTGCAGTCCAAGGGACTCTCAAGAGTCTTCTCCAACACCACAGTTCAAAAGCATCAATTCTTCGGCACTAAGCTTTCTTTATAGTCCAACTTTCACATCCATAGATGACTACTGGAAAAACCATAGCTTTGACTAGATGGACCTTTGTTTGCAAAGTAACATCTCTGCTTTTTAATATGTTGTCTAGGTTGGTCATAACTTTTCTTCCAAGGAGCAAGCATCTTTTAATTTCATGGCTACAGTCACCATTTGCAGTGATTTTGGAGCCCAAAAATATAAAGTCTGTCATTAATTTTATTCTGTCTTATATATCTCATTGTATTTAAGTCACCTTTTCCCTTATGGCTAACAGTATTGAACACTTTTTCCTGGAAATATTGGCCATTTGTAATCCTTTCTGAATAGCTGCTAAGATATTTCATATAAGGTTGAATGTCCTTTTATAAAGTTAAAAAAACTTTATTTTTAGAGTGATTTTAGGTTTACAACAAAATTAAGAGGAAGGTATAGAGATTTTTACATATTCTCCTTGTCCCCAGAAGTATATAGCCTCCCCCAGTATCAACATCACCAGCTGGAGTGGTAATTTTTTTTTTTTTTTTTTTTTTACTAAGTATAAACCTACATTGACACAACATATGAATTATTCAAAATCCACAGTTCAGAGTTTACTCTAAATTATGTTGTATATTCAGTGTGTTTAGATAAATGTCCACCATTATAATATCACACCTGGTGTTTTTACTGCCCTAAAAATCTTCTGTGCTCTGCCTATTCAACTCTTGTGCCCTCTATCCCTGGCAATCACTGTTCTTTTTTTTTTTGTCTCCACATTTTTGCCTTTTTCAAAATGACACGCAGTAGGAATGAAACAGTTGTTAGCCTTGTAGATGGCTTATTTTACTTTAGTAGTATAAATTTAAGTTCCCTCCGTGTCTTTTCATGGCTTGATAGCTCATTTATTTTTAGTGTTGGATAATATTCTTTTGTCTCAGTGTACCACAGTTTATTTATCCATTCACCAATTGAAGGACCTCTTGGTTGCTTCCTAGTTTTGACAATTACATATAAAGCTGCTATAAACATTCATGAGTAAATTTTTGTGTAGGCACAAATTTTAAACTTCTTTGGGTAAGTCCAAAGAAGAGAAATTTGTGGATCACATGGTAATAGTATATTTAGTTTTCTAAGAAACCACCACACTATCTTCCAAAGTGGTTGTACTATTGTGCCTTCCATCAGCAATGAGTGAGTTCCTTATGCTCCCCCTCCTTGCCAGCATCTAGTGTTGTTAGTGTTCTGAATTTTGGTCATTACAGTAGTTGTATAGTGGTATCTCATTGTTTTAATTTTCATTTCCATGATGACAATTGTGGAACATGTTTTCATATTCTTTTTTGCTATCTGTATACCTCCTTTGACGAGGTGTCTATTAAGGTGTTTGGTTCCCTTTTAATTCAAGTTGTTTATTTTCCTATAGTTGAATTTTAAAAGCATGAGACAAGTGCTCGGGGCTGGTGCACTGGGATGACCCAGAGGGATGGGATGGGGAGGAAGGTGGGAGGGGCGTTCAGGATGGGGAACACATGTAAATCCATGGCTGATTCATGTCAATGTATGGCAAAAACCAGTACAATATTGTAAAGTAATTAGCCTCCAACTAATAAAAATAAATGAAAAAAAAAATAGTGGTCCTTTATCGGATGTGTCTTTTGCAGATATTTTCTCTCAGACGAAGACATGTCTTTTCGTCCTCTTGACATTATCTTTGGCAGAGCGGAAATGTTTTATTTTAACTCAGTCTAGCTTACCAGTGATTTTTTTTTCCTCTAGGATTCTGCTTTTGGTGTTGTAACTAAAAAGGCATCACCATATCCAAGGTCATCTAGATTTTTACCTGTGTTATCTTCTAAGAACTTTATAGTTTTGTGTTTTATATTTAGGTCTCTGATCCGTATTAGCTTAATTTTTGTGAAAGATGTAAGGTCTGGGTCTATATCAGTTTTTTTCCTATATAGATGTTCAGTTGTTCCACACCATTTGTTGATCTCTGAGAAATTTTTCTTACTGTTTTAAACATTTCTTCTGTGCCTTTCTGTCTCTGTTCTCCTTCTGGTAGTCTCATGACTTTAGGTTATATCTTTTGTAGTTGTGCCACAATCCTTGGGTAACCTATTCTGTTTTTCTTCCCTCAGTCTTTGTTCTCTTAGTTTTTTGGTTTTCATGGATTCTGTTTGTATATCATCTAGTTCAGAGATTCTTTCCTCAGCCACAACCAGTCTGCTAATAAGCCTGTCAAAGGCATTCTTCATTTCTGTGACAGTGTTTTTTATCTTTAGCATTTCTTTTTGAGTCTGTCTTGGATTTTCCTCTCTCTACTTACATTGCCTTCTCTTCTTGCATGCTGTCTACTTATCCATTAGATTGCTTAGCCTATTGATCATACTTGTTTAAAATTTCTGATCTTATCATTCCAACATTCCTGCCAAGTCTGATTATGATCCTTGCTCTGTTTCTTCAAATTGTTTCTTTTTCCATTTGATATGCTTTGTAATTTTTTTAAATAGCTGAATACAATGTTCCTGATAAGAAGAACTTCTTAAATAGACCTTTAGTGATGTGGTTTAAATAGGTCTCTAGTGTTATGAGGTGTTGGGGGAGGAACAGTATTCTATAGTCCCATGATTAGGTTTCAGTTTTAGTTCTCTTTCTGCCTCACATGGGACAGGATGGCTAGACTGTGCTGGAGTTGGGTGTTTTCCCTTCTCTGATCATACCCCTGCAAGTTAATGTTAGGTTAACTAGTTTCCCCTGAGGGCAAGCCTTGCTAACCCCAGGAAGGTCTTCCATATTTCATGATTCCTTCCCCCTCCCCCTTGCCAGAAGCTCGTGGGGATTTTTCTGTGGGAATCTGATCGAGTTCCTTGAGGCAACTCACACAATATTGTAGACCCTCCCTATGACTGGGTCCCCCTGGAGTTTTTAACGCTCGAACTGGGACTTGTCTGAACCTAGCCTTGGGTAATTCACCCACTACAGTTCAGGTTTTCCTACTCTGCCTCTGGTGCCTCTGGCACTTTCCACTCCTGAATTTCTGATCAGTTGAGCTGCAACTCTCTGTGCTTGTCTGTGTGATTCCTCAGTCTTACGGGCAATGATTTGTCCTGTGTTCTCTCCATCTATGGACTCAAAAAGAATAGTTGATTTTCCAGTCTGTTCAGCATTTTTTGTTTGTTTTTGTTAAGATGGAATGGCAACTTCAAAGATCCTTAATGTGCAGATGGAACTAGAAACCTGATTGTTCTTTTATTATTTGATATATGAATTCTTTATAAATTCTGGATATAAGCCTTGTGTTAGAGATATGTTTGGCAAATATTTTCTTCTGCTCTGTTGCTTGTCTAATAATTTTCAATTTATTTCCTTTTCTTTTCCAAAAGCTTCATGGTTGTAGTTTTTGTGCTTATTTGTATACACAAACTACTACAAACTAATTTTTGTGTGTGGTGTGAAATAAGAGTTAAAATTTAACTTTATCATTTTTTTTTTTTTTGCCATTATTTGAAAAAAATTCCATTTCCCATTTACCTTTGTGTAAAATCAGATGATTGGGATGTAGTTTTATTCTCACTAGTCTGTTCTATTTGTTGATTGTAAGCTAATACACATAGTATTGTTAGTCTTAAAAATCAGATAATACGAGTTCTGTGACTTCATTGCTTTCTGTTTCATTGTTATTTTTGCTTATCATTTAAATGTAAATTTTAGAGTTGGCTTTGTATTTCTGCAAAAATATCTGCTAGAGTTATGTTTGGGGCTATACTGAACCTGTAAATAATTTGGGAAGAATTAACATCTCAATATTGACCTTACAATCTATGAACATGGTCTGTGTCTCAGATTGTTTACCCTTTAATTTTTTTCAGTAATATTTTGTAGTTTTCTATACTGATGATACCCAATTTTTCTTGAAATTATTTTTAAATAGTTTATGGGTTTTGTTGCTATTGTGAAGCATGTTAATTTTTTATTTTCCAATTTTCTGTTGCATTATACAAAAATTCAACTGACTTTTAAATTTTATCATTGGGGTACATGTATCTTTTCAAAATTATATTTTTCTCTGAATAAATTCCCAGGAGTGGGATTTCAGGATCATATGGTAACTCTATTTTTAGCTTTTTAAGGAACCTGCCTACTGTTCACCATAGTGGTTGCACCAATTTACAGTCCCACCAACAGTGTACAGGGCTTCTTTTACTCTGCATCCTCTCCAGCATTTATTATTTGCAATCTTTTTGATGATGGCCATTCTGACTGATGTGTGGTGATACCTCATTGCAGTGTTGAGTCTCATTTTTCTAATAATTAGCTACGTTGAACATCTTTTCATGTGCCTTTTGGCTGTCTGTATGTCGTCTTTGGAGAAATATCTCTTTAGGTCTTCTGCCCATTTTGTTGATTGGGTTGTTTGTTTTTTGACTTTGAGCTGTATGTGCTGTTTGTATATTTTTGAAATTAACCCCTTGTTTGTTGCATCATTTGCAAATATCTTCTCTCATTCTGTAGGTTGTCTTTTTTTTTTTTTTTTTTTTAATGGTTTCCTTAAGTCTTTTGCACTCTCATCTTACCTCTTGCTGGAGTTTTTACTGACTTTCTCCAGTCCTTGATGGTACCACCTTTGGGTAAACTTTTTCTAATGATTGTTTGTGCTAAGAATCAGAAGTATACATGTCACAAGAAAACTCCATGGGTAACACTATTTAAGCCTTATCTGCCAATCTATCTCTGTGCCTAACTTCATTCCTGACTTAGAATAGGTGCTCATTATATTTGGATAAATGAGTGAAGAGAAACAAGGGTGCTATTTTCTGGAGACAGGAGGATGTGGAAGGAACCATGTGAAAATGTTAAGTCAGTAAGGACACTGGGCATAGGTGAAAAAAACCAGACTTGCTGTAGAGTATCTGCTGAGGAAGGAAGGAAAGGGGAGTTTGAAAGGGGATACATTTTATTGGTGCTGAGATTAGGCCTGCAGATTGGAGAAAGCGATAGGGAGGGAGCAGGAGGCATCATTATATTCCCTTTTCAGAGGAACATTTAAAACCAAAAGTATAGCATTCTGGAATCCTGTGTCAAAAGATGGATTCAGTTATACCAATATGTTTATTTAGATTTATGATGGCAAGAGGCAACTCATCTTTAAACCTTTATGTTTCTGCTCCATTTAGAATGTAGCCCAAAGGTCAACCACATTAACCAGGTAAATGTTGTTTGCTTAACAAATTTGGGTCATGTCTGAGTGAACAATTATGAGATACTACATTGTATTATATATTTTTAAGTGTTTGGCAGCATATATCGTGGTTTGGGCTGAGTTATGTGTGGGGTGAATCTAAAACACATTATGTGGGATCCATGCAGTCTTGATAATTATTTTGACAAAGACTTGCAGATGCCTCTCACCAAGAGCAGGAATTGAGTTTCACATACCTCTCTTAAGTAGTGCCCCATATATCAGTTTCAGATATGGTCAAATGTTTCTGTTGGTAAGAAAAGTACAAAAAAAAATTGATGGAAATATAACAACATGGAAACATTAGAAGAGATGAAATCACCAAATTATTTGTGTTAAATAACCACAAAACTACAGAAAAAGAAAATGTCTAGATATCTGCAGTACTAGATATGAATTATATGGGAGTAAGTAAAAGTGATAAATCACTCTTCAAATAGCAGTCTTCAGATGTCCTCATGTATTTTATTTGTATAAATTTGCTAGAGTTTATCAAATCTTCATGAAGTTTTTTAGAGAAATAGGGGAAGGGAAGAGATATATGGTAGTGGAGAGATAAAGAAATGCAGATACTAAATTTTTTACAGGCAAAAATATAGACCAGCTTCTGTTCTTCAGCTCCAAGGGTCAGATGCCCTGCTGGGAATAATGGCTAACACATGAATGCAGTCAAAATATGGTCGGCCCATCTATTATGATATTTGCTTCTGCATACTACTCACTGATGTGTCCCTGGGGTCTGCATCAGCACCTGGTGCATATAATGGTTAAATACTCAATAAAATGTTTATTGATCTGAAGCTAACTTTTATATGAGAGACATGGACATTTGGAGTCTGGTTTTGTTTAGAGGATTTTTTTTAAGTGTTTATTCTCTCCACATAAAAATAGAGATATTCTTCAGTTCTGATGCTACATATAAAAACTTGGACTCAAGGCTATGTTTTCTACCTCTGGAAACCCAGGAAACCTCCTATTTACAAGTGAATTTTACTACAAAGTTTGATTGCAATGGTTCTTTTTTACCATTGCATTTTCACTAGCACATTTTATCAGTTCACTGTGGTAAATATGTGTTACATGTACACACATAAATTGTTTTGTAAATTCCAAAGATGAAGCACATAGGTCTAGACACTGAGGGTTTAACAACTAGTGGAGAGAACACGAGTATAGGGAAATAATGTCAATTAGAGGTTGATGGTCAAATATGCTAGGATGGAAAACATAAGCAATGTGATAATTGAAGATAAGATATAAATTCTAAGTGGCTGAAAAAATTTATTTTAGTAAAATTATAAGACACAGAAATAGCTGAGTATATTTTAAAATGGATAATTTTAAAACTAAGACTATGTTTATATAATAAAGTTGATTTCTAAGACAACACACTTTATATTATTATAGATGAACCTATAGTCAGAGAAACATTTGTTAAAGTTCTACCCAGTGACCAAACAGTTTAATAAATTGAGAGCATTTTGAAATATGCTATTTACAAATTATTTTTAAAGTCACCAAACAAAAAGTAATTGCTGCTTTTCATGGGTTTTACTTTTTAGGACATTTCTTCCTTTAGCAGTTCTGTTCAGTTCAGTTCAGTTGCTCAGTTCTGTCCGACTCTTTGTGACCCCATGAACCACAGCACACCAGGCCTCCCTCTCTATCACCAACACCCGGAGTCCACCAAAACCCATGTCCATCGAGTCAGTGATGCCATCCAACCATCTCATCATCTGTCATCCCCTTCTCCTTCTGCCCTCCGTCTTTCCCAGCATCAGGGTCTTTCCAAATGAGTCATCAGGTGGCCAAAGTATTGGAGTTTGAGCTTCAACACGAGTCCTTCCAATGAACATTCAGGACTGATCTCCTTCAGGATGGACTGGTTGGATCTCCTTGCAGTCCAAGGGACTCTCAAGAGTCTTCTCCAACACCACAGTTCAAAAGCATCAATTCTTCGGCACTAAGCTTTCTATATTGTCCAACTCACACATCCATACATGACTCCTGGAAAAACCATAGCCTTGACTAGACAGACCTTTGTTGGCAAAGTAATGTCTGTGCTTTTTAATATGCTATCTAGGTTGGTCATAACTTTCCTTCCAAGGAGTAAGTATCTTTTAATTTCGTGGCTGCAATCACCATCTGCAGTGATTTTGGAGCCCAGCCACTGTTTCCACTGTTTCCCCATCTATTTGCCATGAAGTGATGGGACCGGATGCCATGATGTTAGTTTTCTTAACGGTGAGCTTTAAGCCAACTTTTTCACTCTCCTCTTTTACTTTCATCAAGAGGCTCTTTACTTCTTCACTTTCTGCCATAAGGGTGGTGTCATCTGTGTATCTGAGGTTATTGATGTTTCTCCCAGCAATCTTGATTCCAGCTTGTGCTTCTTCCAGCCCAGCGTTTCTCATGATGTAATAAGCAGGGTGACAATATACAGCCTTGACATACTCCTTTTCCTATTTGGAACCAATTTGTTGTTCCATGTCCAATTCTAACTGTTGCTTCCTTCAGGTGGTTCATAAAAGTGCTACATCAAATTATGTTTGCTTCTTGCTTTACTGTCAGTCACTTCTTATTTATTTATGTTGGGAACAATGAACTACTTCACATAAACATAGTTCCAAATTAGAATACTTTTATTGACATTAGTAGATATTTTTAGAAGGATTTGGTTACTATCAATCCTCCATAATTTTAGTAATCATTGTATATAAGAATCCAGTCACCTTCTTAATTTTCATTTTTAATCATATGAAACTTTCTTTAATGAATATCATTTAACAGTGATTGTACTCACTTTTTAATTTTCCTGACAATGGTTAATCCATGGTTATCCATGCCATGAGTCAGTGCTAAGCATAGAGCAGTGAAAAGACTGACATGACCCTGCAAAATAAATAACACTGGAGGGAACAGACCAGCAAGGCAGATCATCAGTTCAACAAGTAAATATAATAATGTGGGGACTGTAGGCACACACAGAAGGAAAACATTTTCAAGAACAGAGGTCAGAGAAGGCCTTTTGGCAGAGGTCATATTTATGCTCAGTCTTGAGAATAAGACATGAGAATCCTTTCTCCAGGAGAAGAGAGAAAGAATGAGTAAGAGAGTGCAGATAGTGATGAAGTGGCCTGGAGGCAAAAAAGAGCACAGACATGAAGAATATAAGGAAACTCAACATTGTTGAAGGATAGAGCACAGGGAAGGTGTTGACAAAGGAGGAGTGAAGAAGTAGGTAGAACTGAGATGGCAGAGGACTTTGGAAGCTGTCTAAGGACATTTAGTTATAGTTCAGTAGTCAGAAGTCATGGGGGTCTTTCAAGTCTTATACAGGGCAATGCTGTATTAGGGAAGGAGACTTTGGCTGCAATATGAGAAATCTATTGCAAGGGTACAGAATGTGTAATAGAAAGGAGATATTTTGGGCATGCAATGGAAGGAAAATAATGGAGGTCCAGATGAATATAGAACCTAGGGACAGAAAAGAGTTGAGTAGCAATTGCAACTGTCAAGATCAGACAAACAGATTCAAGGGGTTAGACCTGATAGAGTGCCTGAAGATCTATGGATGGAGTTTCGTGATTTGTATAGGAGGTGGTGATCAAAATCATTCCCCCCAAAATAAATGCAAAAATGCAAACTGGTTGTCTGAGGAAATCTTACAAATGGCTGAGGAAAGAAGAGAAGTGAAAGGCAAAGGAGAAATAGAAAGATATATTCATCTGAATGCAGAGTTCCAAAGAAAAACAACGAGAGACAAGAAAGCCTTCCTAAGTGATCAGTGCAAAGAAAAAGATGAAAACAATAGAATGGGAAAGACTAGAGATCTCTTCAAAAAAATTAGAGATGCTAAGGGAACATTTCATGCAAAGATGGGCAGAGTAAAGGAAGAAACGGTATGGACCTAACAGAAGCAGAAGATATTTGTAGACGTGGCAACTATAAAGAGAAGAACTATACAGAAATGATCTTAATGACACAGATAATGACAATGGTGTGATCACCCACCTAGAGCCAGACAACCTGGAGCGTGAAGTCAAGTGGACCTTAGGAAGCATCACTACGAGCAAAGTTAGTGGAGGTGATGGAATTCCAGTCAAGCTATTTCAAATCCTAAAAGATGATGCTGTGAAAGTGCTGCACTCAATATGCCAGCAAACTTGAAAAACTCAGCAGTGGCCACAGGACTGGAAAAGGTCAGTTTTCATTCCAAGTCTAAAGAAAGGCAATGCTAAAGAATGTTCAAACTGCTGCACAGTTGCACTCATCTCACATGCTAGCAAAGTAATGCTCAAAATTCTCCCAACTAGTCTTCAACAGTATGTGAACTGAGAACTTCCAGATATTCAAGCTGGATTTCGAAAAGGCAGAGGAACCAGTGATCAAATTGCCAACACCTATTGGATTATGGAAAAAGCAACCGAATTCCAGAAAAATACCTACTTTTGCTTCATTAACTACACTAAAGCCTTTGACTATGTGGATCACAACAAACTATGGGAAATTCTTCTACCTCTTGAGAAATCTGTATGCAGGTCAAGAAGCAACAGTTAGAACCAGACATGGAACAAAAAACTGATTCCAAATTGGGAAAGGAGTACGTCAAGGCTATATATTTTAACCCTGCTTATTTAACTTATATGCAGAATATATCATGCAAAACATCAGGCTGGATGAAGCACAAGCTGGAATCAAGATTGCAGGGAGAAATATCAATAACCTCAGATATACAGATGACACCACCCTTATGGCAGAAAGTGAAGAAGAACTAAAGAGGCTCTTGATGAAAATGAAGGAGGAGAGTGAAACAGATGGCTTAAAGTTCAACACTCAGAAAACTAAGATCATGTCATCCTGTCCCATCACTTCATAGCAAATAGAAGGGTGGAAAAGTGGAAAGAGTGACAGACTTTATTTTCTTGGGCTCCAAAATCACTGTTGGTGGTGACTACAGTGATGAAATTAAAAGGCATTTGCTCCTTGAAAGAAAAGCTATGACAAACCTAGATAGCATATTAAAAAGCAGAGACCTTACTTTACTGACAAAGTCTGTTTAGTCAAAGCTACGGTTTTTCTAGTAGTCATGTATGGATGTGTGAGTTGGACAATAAAGAAAGCTTAGTGCTGAAGAATTGATGCTTTTGAACTGTGGTGTTGGAGAAGACTCTTGAGATTCCCTTGGACAGCAAGGATATCAAATCAGTCAATCTTAAAGGAAATCAGTCCTGAATATTCATTGGAAGGACTGATTCTGAAGCTGAAACCCCAGTATTTGACCTGAAGTATCTGACGTGAAGGGCTGATTTATTAGGAAAGACCCTGATGCTGGAAAAGATTGAAGGCAGAAAGAGAAGGGGATGACAGAGGATGAGTTGGTTGGATGGCATCACTGACTCGACGGACATGGGTTTGAGCAAACTCCAGGTGTTGGTGATGGACAGGGAAGCCTGGCATGCTTCAGTCCATGGGCTCGCAAAAAGTTGGACACGACTCAGTGACTGAATTAAACTGAAGATCAGACAACTGACTTGGTGTCAGGAGGAGGTGCTGATGATGTTTTCCAGGAGTTTCTCTTAGGTGATCAGACTTCTGAGGCAGAACTCTGAAGTAAAAATGTAAAAAAAGAGTTTTGTTAGGGGTTGATCTGATGGAAGGGAATAAACAGCTCAGTTTGGGATATGTTGAGTTCAAAGCACTATGAGACCTCCCTACAGGTGAGGATGTACGGAAATTTACTGAATGTACAAACTTAAAGCATAGTAAGCTTAAGTTGTAAATATGTGTGTGTGTGTATTTAGAGAGATGATGGCTGAGGAGAAAACTAACATTTAATGGGTTGATAGATAATAAGTGTCAAAAAATCTTGAGAAGGATTGATGGAAGATAGAGGAGGAAAAATCACATAAGTGGTATGATTAGAAGAGAGAATTTTCAGAAGACTAGGACAGTACATAGCATAAAATAACCCTAAGAAAACAAGCACTGTATGTTATTAACTGTGTTAGAAACATTTCCCAGCAGTCTTTTGTCCTTTGCAAGGTCACTTGTGGTGGATGCTTGGGGTGAGAGCTCAACTGCACTGTAGGAAGGATTTCTTAGTTCAAGATGGAACATGTAGCCAGAGCTTGCAGGTAATTTGGTTTAAGAAGTTTGTTCTTGAAGGTGTGGAGAGAGCCAGTATACTAACTAGAAGAAAAGAGCTAGTTTAAAGAGATCATTTATTTTATGTTTGTTTGTTATACTGGGGAAGACCTGAAACAATTTCATTTCAGTGATGATGGAAAGGGGCTATAGAGAGAGTGTGAAAATATAGCAGCCATAGATGGAATATAAACTGAAATAACTGCGAAGGTAGGAGAAGGCAGGATCTAGAGTCAAGAAAGAGAAATTAACTGTGCATAGAAGAAACACCTAACAAACTATGGCAGAAGGAGGAAAAGGAAGGTGTAGATTTAACCAAGGCTTTATATTTCATGATGGGATGTCTGAAGGGGTTCCTTTTTGATGATGGGCATTTTCTCTAAGAAGTAGGAGGCAAAGAACCACAAAACTACTAGATTTGGCAAAGTATCATTTTAATATCTACTTCATCTAAAGATAGTGATATTAATTAATATTTGACGAGTTCTCCTTGCAGATCAAATTGAGTGTGCATATCCTTACATATTTATCACTTGATGTTGGAGGTTACATAGTAGTATCAAAGAGAGGATATCAACCTGAGTATTGCAAAGTTTGAAATATATATGTATCATGATACAAATAAAAAAATATAATTGGAGACATATGTATCTCCAATGATTGTATGTATGTGGGTGTGTATGCAAGTGTTTTATTCTTACAATTGACCCTTGAACCATAGGGTGTTAGGAATGGTAACCCCTCTACAGTTGAAACTCTACATATAACATTATAGTCAGACCTCCAAATAGGGGCTCTGTGTTCAGAGATTCAATCAACTACTAGCAAATCATGTAGTATTGTGTTATTTCTTGAAAAATATCTGTATATAAGTGAGCCCCTGCAGCTCAAACCCCTGTTGTTCAAGAGACAACTGTACCTTTATGTAATAGGTGTTCAGGATTGACTAACAATCATTGGATCCAACCTGAGCATCCATTGTTCGTGTCTCTAGGGATTGACAAAACTCTCTTCTCACTTCCTCCATCACTACTACCACCTTTACCACCACCATCACTAAACAATTCTGTGAATCTTATGTCTTTTAATCATCATATCTATCCTCAAAGGTGATTAATACTAACATTTGCATTTTAATAAGTTGAGGAAATCAAAGTTCAAATAACTGGCCAAAGGTCACACAGTCTGTAAGAGACTGAGCCAGCATCCTATCCAGATAGTCTTGACTACAGAGCCCTTCCCTTGGCTGCCAAGCTCTAACATCAGTGAGCAGTGTCAAGTTCAGTCATCACTTGAATGAGTTACTTGGAATGTCATTTGAACGAGTTACTTGGAGTTACCTTGGAACTCTGGGTTCAGAAAGAACTTTGACTTTAGAAAGAAGCATCTGGAGAGGAGTTATTCCACTATGTCCTATATTGATAGATATTCCAGAAAGTAAGAGAGCTAGAATGAAAATATAGTTATCATTCTTCTACACACATGCATATTTTAAAAAGTTTTCGAATACTTAGTGCCATAGGAAGAGCTACTTATGTTTTTTTATCCTATATATTTTAAGAAAATAAAGAAAAAATACTGTCTTTTGTTTTAAACTACCTTATTCAAGTGTTCATGAGTGCCTTGAAATTACATGCATTTAATAAATTAGTAAATAGTTTTTTCTCATTTTATTAACATTTTGTGCAAACATACTTCAACCAGATTCCATTTCAACTTTTAACTTTCATGGTAAATTAATAATTTTATGTACTCCAGTATGGAAGACCATTTCATTCATTATGGATTCTTAAATTCATATTCAATTTAAATATTTCATAGAGGGGAAACAAAAAGCTGTTCCTATCTGGGTATTATATAGAGCATTCAGTTCTATACCTTTCCAAAGCTATATTTTCTTTGGTTTTGAGTAACAACAGAGACATATCCAACTTTGACATACCTAGGAGAATGTAAACTTTTGGATTTGATCCACTTCGATTATAGAGTATTTGTCACCATAAAGTTTGACTCATTCAAGATGAGAAACAGGACCTAATTTTGGCCTCATAAAGACATGCCACCTTTTTGATCTATGTGTTTAGCCGGCAAACAAAAACAGAAGAGGTACATTCATCTAGCAGATAGGTTTTCACAGTATCTCTGCAAGCCAACTGGATCTGTGCCCCTGCAGAACGAGCGAGTCAGTATGTCTATCAGCTCTAATAACCTTGAGAAATTATCCTTATATTTTCTATGTACCGGGCTAGCCAGAGCCAAGGGGGAAATTGTGTCCCTACTTTGGCTTTATTTGTCTGATAAGTGTAAATAGAAAAAAATGCTTTGCAATTTTTGCCATAGTCATTGAAACTGATATTTTAATCTAAATAGTAACTTAACGTCAGTGGGACATTCCAGAGTTCCTCTCTCATGGAGTTTTAATTTTCGTCTCATTTTGGAGAAATGACTTTGTACCAGTGTGTTAAAGAGCAAGTAGCTGATTCAATATTTACATCAGGGTTGTTCAGTACATTTCAGTATAATAATGACAAATAAGAGAATGCATTTTTGCATATCATAAGTATCTTCTGAAAGTTATGAAAAATCACATATCAGCCTAGCCACTGATTATGTCCATTGTCTATTTTATGTAATATTGAATTTATTTTCACGGAAATGCCCCAGGTGAAGACAACTCTTTCCAGATCGAGGTTTATATTTTGGGAAATAATTCGCAGAGTTCAATGAGTCTAACTTTGATAAATTTATTGTCGTGGCAGCACCAAACATCTTTTTGTGATACTTGCTCACACATAGAGACTCAGTGGGCCAGGTGATGAGAAGCAGAAACTTCCTGCAGGTGGTTGTCCTGGTTCCCACATGTTTGGTATTCTCCTCCTGGTGCTCATGTTTACTTGCATGATGCATTATTTGCTGAGAGCTGCCATGTCCATTTCTCTTTGGTTCAAAGCTGTGGCTGTAATTTCTGAATGACTCTGAAACGCTCCTGCTCGAGAATGTGTGCACAATCACTCCTGCAAGAACTGCACATCTTTGGACATTGTTATTGCTTCTAGGTAAAATGATGGGGAGAGGAGAAGTGGTCAGGAGTAAGAGTTGAGGAAATATGTTTCACTTAACAAAGATCTCATCAGGAGCCCAGTGGAAATCAGAGCTTACTTGTAGAGAAAAATTCTTCTCCCGGTAGAACTTCTTGACTTATTGAGGATAAAGGTGTATTTTTTCATTCCTGGCTTTTTCTCAGGGAAGGCAGCACCATCATTCCTCACAGTGATGTGGGGCAAGACTGGTGGGAGCTCTGCTCTCCCACAGAGATGGCACCATGTAGAACCTGGCTAGGTTCAATATGGCAATCTATTTGCGTCTTTTCTTTGTTGAGAACAAGTCGAGGGTTTCTTTTTGTCTGAAGTGAAAAGTGAAAGTGTTAGTCACATAGTTGTGCCCAACTCTTTGTAACCCCCCTGGAGTGTATCTCACCAGGCTCCTCTGTTCACGGGATTCTCCAGGCAAGAAGCCTGGAGTGGGTGGCCATTACCTTCTCCAGGGCATCTTTTCTACCCAAGGATCGAGCCCAGGTCTCCTGCATTGCAGACAGATTCTTTAGCATTTAAGCCACCAGGGAAAATTAAGTAACAGATATGCTTCTTCGCATGGCCTGTCAGGTTCTAAATAGTTCCACCCTGACCTGCTTCCCAACATCTTTCCCATTCTTCTATTGCACATTTAGCCCAGACAGTTTATGTTTTTGTGGTTCTGTGCTATCTCGGAACTTTCAGTTGCTTCTTCTATGTTCAAAACTGTCCTCCTAGATACTTAGATAGCTGGATCATTTCCATTGCTTATATTTTATTTCAGATGCTGGTTCCTTAAAGAGGTCTTTACTCATGAAAAAAACACCCCCTGAGCCACCTTTTTAGTCACTCCATATCTCTCTATCCTATTCTATTTTCTTCATAGCATTTATATATGTAAATACTACATAACACTATGTATAATGATCTGTAGGTGTTTGTCTAGTTTCTCTCTTCCTAAAGCTCCAGAATGTAAGCTCCATTAAGTAGGGGTTATGTCATACACATTGCTTTATCTCCATTGTCTAAAACATGGTCTGTCTCTGGAGTAGGTACCCAGAAATTTTTCTTAAAAAATTAAAAAACCCACTTATTCCTTGTAAATGCTTTCCTTGAGGAGAAAAAAAAGGAGAGCATTTAAATGACTCAAGCTAACTTTTGGAAATTAGGACTGTTAAAGACTCATTTATCTTCTGAAACCTTTTTAGAGTTCCTTTCAGATGTTAGTTTGTTGGCATGCCTGAATTAAAAAAAAACAAAACACAACACTTTCTGCATTGCTTTTAATAATGTGATGTGTTTCTGTGGGAAAACTGGTTTGGATCTTAGTTGCAAGTATTGACTGATAACCACCTGCAGCGAATGGCTCGTTTGGCTTCTGTTCAAGGAGCAGACAATAAAAGGAACCAAATTAATGTTGGGAACTCTGCTCATGGAGTAAAGGGGTCAGATGGCGAGTTGCCCTTAGAGCTCTCTGTGCCAAGACAGATGGTGGGAGAGGGAAGCAGGCTGTGGGAGATGGCGTGAAGAAAGCTGTCTTACCGGGGCTCAAAGCACTGTGCAGTTCTGCCCGCCTGTCGGATTTCCTCTTGTGTTTCCAGTGACTGTCGCCCTCCCTTGGGTCTGTACACATTGTCTACCTTGCTCTGGTCTTCTGAGAGTGCTGATTGGTATAGCTATTTAGAAACAAGCTAGAGACCAAGTCATCATTTCTTAGTTAAGGCGGTGTTTTAAAATGCAAGGGACTCCCAAGTCGTCCACCGCCTCCTTTCCTACCTGTTCCATGTTCATTCTCTACATCGGCCTCTCACTTTTGGCGTGTAATACACTGCTATGTGTAAGATAGGTAGCTAGTGGGAAAATGGTATAAATTACAGGAGCTTAGCTCGGTGCTCTGTGATGACCAGGAGGGGTGGGATGAGGGCAGAGGGAAGGGAGGCTTAAGAGGGAGGGGATATATGTGCACATATAGCTGGCTCTGTGATGACCAAGAGGGGTGGGATGAGGGCAGTGGGAAGGGAGGCTTACGAGGGAGGGGATATATGTACACATATAGCTGGTTCACTTCACTGACAGCAGAAACTAACAACATTGTAAGGCAGTTATACTCCAGTATCTTTCCTTGGAGGACTCAGAAGTGTTAGTCGCTCAGTCGTGTCCGACTCTGTGACCCCATGGACTGTAGCCCACCAGTTTCCTCTGTCCATGGGATTTTTTCAGGCAAGAACACTGTAGTGGGTTGCCATTCCCTTCTCTGGGGGATCTTCCCAACCCAGGGATCTAACCTGGGTCTCCTGCACTGTAGGCAGATTCTTGACTGACTGAGACACCAGGGAAGCCTCAGGAGGAATCAGAAAGATGATCCCAAGGCCCTAGTATAATTAATTATCTTCATAAAAAAACTGGAGAATAAATCAGCAATTGCCCATTTCAACTTGATTACTGGTCATGGTGTCTAAGGATGATACTTAAATTAGCAATAAACCTAAGGATAGAGCTGAGTTGGGCTGTATATATTTTCTCTTAGCCAAAGGCAATTCATGGTGCTTACAAGATAGTCTTGACTTCTGTGAAACTTTGCTTTATTGATTTTCATGCCTCATTGTTCAATTTCATCTCTTCTTTTTGCCACCTAAACAGGTATACTCCTTGGAGGTCACTTGTCACTCTGTTCTTCCTCATAAACTTTTCTTCTCAAAGCCTTGTCAATTTTCACAGTTTCAGATCACCTGTTTGTGTGCAAGTCACATGTATGACTTCCATGATCTCTCCTCTAAATTCTAATACTGTCTTCTATGTATTTCCTTACATTTTATATGTATCATTTATCCTGAAAATCCACTGGCAGTTCTCATCACTTTCCTTTTATAACATCAAGTAAAATAAACTCATTTTTATATGATATTGAGTCTAAATTTGAGAACATATTTATGTGAGGAGACTAGCCTAACTAGGTCATCACCTCTTCTCCCTACCACCATGATGAGACTGATTATGTCTGGTTTGCAAATTTGTTATTAATCTGCTGATTTATTTATATCTCTGAGCTCAGGAATTACCAATGACTCCATAACTGCCATTATCAAAGAAAAAAACAACTTGATTTCCACTAGTGTACAAACTTGCAGAAATGGCTTTATAATAAAATATTCTTATTTTAATGAAATTTAAATGAAATGAATGAAACTTATTCCTTTTGTAATAAAATTTATTTCATTTTATTTAAATTAAAATAAATTTTCATTTTCAAGTGTGATGTCATTCTTCAATTTTAGTGAGCACATATTATTCACACAAAGCGAATGCAGATACATACCTATACTTATTTGGACAAATACTTCTTTTTCCCCAAAATTCACTTATTGTTGCTCCAGAGTGTCTTTATTAAGTTCCTTCTGTCCTCCTTCCCTCCCTCTCTCCCTTCCTTTCTGGTTCCTTCCTTTCTTTCCCTTTTATCTTTGATTAAATGCCAAAGAAGCTCACTCAGATGTCTGTTTATTTAGGCATTTTAAATCATTGATTAATCTCTTTAAGTGACATTTTTGTTAAGTCACCTAAATATGGCTGATTTAGGGATTCAGATTTTAAATATTCAAATTTTCAAAAGTTTAATTTTATTCTTCTGGAGAAGGAAATGGCAACCCACTCCAGTATTCTTGCCTGGAGAATCCCAGGGACAGAGGAGCCTGTTGGGCTGCCATTTATGGGGTCTCAGAGTCAGACCCGACTGAAGCGACTTAGCAGCAGCAGCACCAATTTTGTTCTTCAACAAAATGTGTCCTTTAAAAATACTAAAATTCAAACTTTCAAGAACACATTACAAGTCTAATTTTCTATTTTCTTCTTTGATATATAAATATTAATTAGCAAAGTTATAAATAATATTTAATGAATTACAAAAGTCTTACATCTATGAGTATGTCTGGAGAAATGTTTATAAACAATTTTGAAACATCACCTTTTAAGCAGTGTTATATTTATGTTATTTCAATTTTATCTGAAGTTTTTTAGCTATTAGTATGTAAAGGATTTCAAGTTTAGAATATTTCCCTTCCAAAAATTTCTGGAATATATGAAAAGCAGTACTTTTCTTTTGGGGTGCTTCCCAGGTGGCTCAGTAGTAAAGAACCTGCCTGTCAATGCAACAGACACGAGAGATGTGAGTTCGATCAACCCCTGAGTTAGGAAGATACAATGGCAGGAGGCAATGGCAACCCACCCCAGTATTCTTGCCTGGGAAATCCTATGGACAATCTCGTTAGCTCCAGTAGTCCAACAGTAATTTAATGGTTGGAAAACAAACGCGTAAAGTGCCTCTTCCAAGTTATCAGATTTCCCCTTGATAATCTATTATCGAATTTAAGGATGATTAAATAGTTGGACAATTAATTAATTCTGCTAATTCGATGTTATCTGGCATCTTCTCATGATACAACTCCTGAATACTTCTGCTTCAGTTATCATTTATGATCTGTTTTAGCATCATTTTGCTCCTAGATTTTTGGATTTCACAATTCAGTAAAATTTCAAAACTTAGATTGGGATACCAACAACAGTTACCTGATTTTTGTTTTACAGTTAGAATACTAAAATTTAAATTAAATTCTTGTCACCCAATGTCACTGTCATTTATTTTATCTATCTGTCTATCTTTATTTTTTAATTTTACTGTAAACTGGAGCACCATTGACCTTCCTGGGAAGACAAAACTCTCTTTGCTCTATTTTACATTCATAAATTTTTATCACTCGTTGTCTCTTGTTTATTCTTTTTCCAACAATGTCTCATTTTCATTTTTACATGGGAATCTTTTTCTATCCTGCCAGTTTACAGACTTCTGCTCCTTTGTGCCTCTCATAATTACAATTAAAGAGCTTTCAGAAATAAACAATCTTAATTAGAACTAATTCATCACTAAGTGAGGAAATCTTACTTCTTCTTGACATGCAAAATAGCTAAAATTGACATAAAATAGGTAGCAACTATAATGGAATACAGTATTCCAAAAATATTTCTTTTGGGGGGTTACAGTATAACTGTCTCTATATTCAAAATATATATGTAGAGGAATAGGAATGAAAGTTTCAGTCATTCCAGTCTTCTTCAGTCCATGTTTGAAAAGACAGGTGTATGAAGATCCTGTGCGATTGTTACATATACAGACTAGCAAATTCAGCTGGCCAGATTTTGAGTAACTTCAAACTTTTTCCAGTTGCACTGAGAAAACCTACATGCTGGGAAAACATTGGTACTTTACCTTCATTTATTCTTTCATGGTGAAGAAATCCAGAATAGCTTTTAACATTTTTCCACAAGTATTTTATTTACCAAACTAATAATATAAACTCAAGAGTTACTTCTTTTTCATCTTTACAGTCATTATTGTCTCTTAGCAGAACTGTGTACAATGATGCCATCAAGTTATTTACATTTGCTTGTGCTTAGTCACTCAGTAGTGTCCGACTCTTTGCGACCCAAGGACTGTAGCCCACCCGTCTCCTCTGTCCATGGAGATACATTTGTTTAAGCCTATTAAAAGAGCCTCAGACACTTCGTTCACTTTGATTCATGTAGGAACATTGATTTAAGCATTCCAAAAAATATTTTCTGTGAACCCCTGCTCCCCCAAATATGGTACTATATGCCAGATGAAGTGGTAAATAAGATAGTTAAGATAATTAAGATAATTACATGGATATCAATCAAGCTCCTATTTTAGAGAGGGGGGTATGCAATAAACAAGAAAACAGGTAGAAAGAAATAAGTAGAATAGTTACTTCTTCTTGTGAATTTTTGAAGCTTTGCTGTTGTTTAGTTGGTCTTTTGTAACCCCATGGACTGTAGTTCACCAACTTCCTCTGTCCACATGATTTCCCAGGCAAGAATACTGGAGTGGGTTGCCATTTTCTTCTCCAGGGGATCTTCGTGGACCAGGGATCGAACCCATGTCTTCTGCGTTGACAGACAGGTTGCTTTCCACTGAGTCACCTGGGAACACCTCTGATGGTTAGGAAGTCCTAATTTCTGTTGAGTGATCAAGTCTTTGCAGTACTGACATACAGGCTGAGGTTAATCAGAGGAGAAGGCAATGGCACCCCACTCCAGTGTTCTTGCCTGGAGAATCCCAGGGACGGGGGAGCCTGGTGGGCTGTCGTCTATGGGGTCGCAGAGTCGGACACGACTGAAGTGACTTAGCAGCAGCAGCAGTAAATCAGAAGTCAGACATGCTGCCCTCAGGCAGAGGGGACAAGAGGTGAGGATGTGCTGGGTGAGAGAAAGGGACGGAAAATGACCGAAGACCAGCGTGGCCTCAGATGCTAAGTGCCAGAGGAGGATAGACATGAGGCTGGTGTGGGCGGTGGGAGGTGGGATGGCTCATTGAGCAGGCCTCTTAGGCCAGGAGACAGTTTCCACTGAAGAGTTTGCACATTTCACTGACTTTATGACTGCATAAACAGCTTCCAGAGAATTGGTATATTAAATAGCTTTATGTTCATATACAGAAAATGAATGTGTGACAGAGACTATTAAAGAAGTAAGAAGAGTGTTTTCATGAAACAGCAAAGCCAGTTCAATGCATTCTGTCCCCAAGAATCACAAGTGAGCTTTCAATAAGGGCTGTTTATGTGAGGATTAGTTTATGAGAGCCTACAAGCCACAGCTGAAACTCTGTTTAATGATCAAGTACAACTTGGTTGTTTGCCTCTTGGTTATGAAGTCCTTCATGGATTATTTAAAGAGTTCACACAGGTTTGTTTAACCACAAAAATGCAAATTATTCTAGAATCTCAGAATCATAATTTCTCAAGGGTGTTATTTAAATAAAAAGAATCATAATGAACAGTATTTGAAAGCAAGAATTACTATGAGGGTAAGATGGGTTTCCTTCTTTCTTTCTCCCTTCCTTCCTTCACCATCTTTAGTACAGTATACTTACTGGAAATTTATCCTCAATGAAATAACTTCAATATATGACTAAGATATACTCAGGTAGAAGTGAGTGAAATAGTTCTAGAAGAAAAGATTTCTCTCTTTATTTAAAATACAGTATCATCAGAACATAATAAATGTAGAATGAGAGCCTCTCTGTTCTTTCTGGTTCCCGGCTACTAGTACTACACTTGAACCTACCGTAGGATACACGCATTGCCATGACTCCACTCCCCTGGGGCGGTTTTGCAAGTGTGCACATAATCCTGGTTTACATTCTGCATTCTCAAAAAATAGCTGAGACTGGATTTAACCAACTAGTGTTTATGTCCTACTAACCAGAGGAGAGAGAAGTGTGTTTGATACAAGACGTGTTTATTGTTTTTTGTCAGGAATCTGACGCAAAGTCCTATTGCTCCAAATCACCAGACGGTGAACACTTTCATAGAATTCCTTTTGGAATTTTAAATTGTAGATTTGGGATGTTATTACAAACTCCTTCTCGCTCTCAAAACTAGACCCGAGCTTTCAAATAATTTTTTTGTTGACTGTATTTGTTAAAAACAGTACTTTGAAAATGCTCACATGTTATTTTCCCCAATTTTTTTCTTTTATTACCTAATTTGAGAACATACACTTCATCCAGAATATTTTCACATCTTACAAGTGCAATGTAGCTAAACAAGAGATTAGCTCTTTTATTTAGAATCCCCAGTGTTCATGTGTAATTTTCACAGGTAAGCACTGTGCTGTAAAGAGGGGTATTAGCATTTTAATTTAACAAGGTAAAGACTGTAGAGATATTTTGTACTCCAGATCACTAACAAATCACAAAGGATGGCTTGCTGATGAACTAAAATGGCAGTAAGAAGAGACCCACGAATAGGGGAAAGGGACATTGGGTTTCACTGCGAGTCCTTAGAAAGTGAGGAAATGCAGTTGAGTATGGGAAAGCTAGGCTGTCTGGGTTCGTATGCTGTTAGGATCCATTCTCTCTGTCTCCACCCCCACTCCCTTCCTCCCTCTCTCTTATTCTTGTCGTCAATACAACTCTCACACAATCTCTGTAATTTAAGTTTCTCTCCAAATGTTACATTCCCCTTCAGGTAATATCCTATTTCCCTGTTTACAAAGTTCGATATCATCTCTTAATACAGCAATTTAGGAAATCTATATTTGCTTTCTTTGCTTCTTAAATACTTAAATGCCCACTCACTTTGTCATAAGTTATTTCTTTACATAAAGTATTCTCCACTGAGTTGTGTTCTGCTAGCCAACTCCTAAAGGAGTTGTACGGTATTTTCTCTTATTTTTACAATTATCTATCAATATGATCATAACACTTTATCATACTGTATTATGCCTTTCTAATTCTTGGTAATCTCTTTCTATTGAATTAGTGCCTGAAGGGCAGAGAACATATTGAATGTGCTTACTGATTGATGTATTCATAATGTCTACGACAGTACCTGGCATATAGAAAACTCAAATAAATATTGGTTTAGTTAGAATCTTAACAAATTAGTTGTAGAAACTTCAGAAGGTAAAAATTATGCAAAAGAAAATGAAATTTTAAGTTTGTATTTCCATCACTCAGAAGACTTTAGTTAAAATTATATGTTTAACTCCATATTTTCTATGTGTGTGCTCACTGATTTGGTTCATTGTATTGAGTCCAAATTTTTCTTACCTTAAAATCACCATTGTTTCTTGAGATGTTTCATTTTTTTTCTTTCCCGAAAGTGAAATTTTCTTCATATCATTATTACCTTTACATATATTTGTTCCTTTTTGTGTTTCATACACACTCACATACATATCCTATAGTATACACAAATTTGGGGGTTTGACTTTGTTTTAGACATTTTGCATTGGTTAATGTTTTCTCTCTTAATTTTCTGTCCGGTTCCCAAACCATCAGGAAGAGAGTTCTCTTTCTGTCCTGTTCAGCCACCCAGCTCTTGCCTCTAGTGTAGATACTGACATAGCGACTTGGATGCCATTGATGGTTTTGATGTCTTGTGCTAACTTTTGGTTGTCTGGGTGTTCTGGAAGAGTAGGTTTCTAGCATTTGGAGTATCTGGAATTTTGGAACTTTATTTTTGCTTCCTTTCTCTGTCATTTAAGAAAAAAATAATACACAGGTCTTCTATGTACATACAAAGGAATTCCCTTTTGCATCTTTTGTCTTACAGAAAAGCAACCTAATGGACATTTTGGCCAACCCAGTATTTCTTTTACTCAGACTGAGCTGCCAGTTGCCTTAATAGCTTCAGGCTATTGTTTGATGTGTCTTTTTTAAACATGACATTTATGTTCGTGTTTGTTGATATTGTTGTTCTTTTCCCCAAGACTGTAGTCCTGCATGATTGCATTACCCACATATACACACTGATTACTTGCTTTGGCCAAAGGTGGGGTTACCAATTTTTTTTTCCCCTTTTTCTTTCCTGACTATTTGAGGTAGTATTTGACCTCTACGAAGAAGACGCCTAAGTGAAGTCTTATACCTTCAGGTACCATGACAACCATACGAGAATATCCTAAATTTATCTCCCAATTTACTCCAGTGTACAATTCTCCAGAATCAGGTTGTGTAGAATTTTCTAACACTGGGGGAAAAAAATCTTCAATTTTGATGAACTTTGGGATCCTCTAGTTGTCATGCCAACGGTATATCTCTCCCTCTTTTTCAATTTTTCTTTGATTATTTGAATAGTATTTTATCCTTAAATATTAAGGATATTGACACTTTTGCAAGTAATTGCAAATATTTTTAGATGTTTATTACAGTTAGGATATTTTTGATATAGAAAATTTAAAGTGTCATGTAATCAGATCTAGTATTTAAGTAGAAATACTTGATTCTGTATATATAAGCTAGATTGATTTCTGACTTTTCTATATTTCTAAGGTTTTAGTACCAGCATTGTGCTAGCTTCATAGAGTCAACTAGGTAAAATTCTACCTTTTAGTAAGCCTTGTAATAATTTTTTGGAAATTTCTAAAATGTTTAGAAGAATATAAATGCACTTATAGGGCAACCAAATTTTCATCTCAACACAGATCTCTTTTTAACTATTGACCCCTCCCCATTTTGAAGTTTCAAGACTTGCTTTTATATTTTTATAAGAGATATTGCTTATATTTCCCATATGAAGATATTTCTAAGGAGCATTTCTCAAAGTCTCTCTGAAAATACCAGTTCCATAAGAAATTCTCAGAAAGTAGTCATCAGTTCTAGATACACGATGAATACCAGCATATTCCAGGTACCAAAAGATCCTGAAATATAGAAATCATTGTAACATTTAAGTCAGAATTTATAATATATATTTCATGACAAGGCCTTTGTCTCTTACCTTTTAGTAGCTTCAGAATAAATTCTGAGACCAAGACTTTTGGAAATGTTAGTCAACCAGATGACTCTTATTCAGGCCTTATCTTGGTATTTGCTTTTGTGTGATTATTTTCCCTTGAACATGGAAAGGTCTGTAGACACCAATTGTTTGCTGACTGAGGCAGTGGAGAGTCTCCTTGTTTCCCAATATCTATGCCTGATTAGTTTCAGCATGCTTTGGTCAGATATTCAGCAGGAAGGTTGACGATTTATATGGTTTCCATGGTGCTTTCTGTTGTCTAGCAGCCATTTTTCTAAAATGAATCTTTTGAACTGAGGAGGAAGCTCCAGTTTCTGCTACTTCTTATACTTGTTATGTATCAGTTTATTTTTATATCATTTTCAGTGATTTTAAGTCTCCCCTTTTATAATCTGTAAGTTGCAAATTGCAACACTGAGATATATATATACATATATATATATGTATATATATATCTTGTTCTGTTTCTCTGGAAAAACCCAGATTAATACAACAATTACTAGGAGGCTTTGGTTTATTTTGTGTTACTTAACCCTGCTTTTCTTTGCTTCTTCATTTCCTGTTTCATGCCTTTCATTGCAATGATCTGATGTTCGTTAATTCATTTTCTGTTCTACTATAATAAAACTTGGGCTTTCTATTTACCTTTTTATTATTGTTCTTATGTATATTTGGCCAGTAACTTTATTTATTTTTGGCTGTGCTGGGTCTTCATTGCTGTGCAGACTTCTCTCTATCTGTGGAGTGTGGGGGCTACTGTCTAGTTGGGGTGTGCTGGCTTCTCACTGCTGTGGTCTCCCTTGCAGAGCATGGGCTTTGAGGAGCTCAGGCTTCAGTAGCTGTGGCACATGGGCTCAGGAGTTGTAGCTCCCTGGTTCTAGAGCACAGATTCAATAATTGTGATGCACGGGCTTAGTTGTTCCATGACATGGTGGATCTTCCCAGACCAGAGATCAAAGCTCTGTCTTTTGCATTGGCAGGCAAATTCTTTACCACTGAGCCATCAGAGAAGCCCTGCTCCTACATTTTTAAAATGCAAACTAACCATTAAATTTTCTTAATAATGTGAATATCTACAATAGCTTTCCCATATACTTAAGAAAATTCATAGTGCTATGATTATTTTCTACTATCTCTCTTATTGTAGTCAAGTATTTTACTTTGGCCTTGAGTTTATCTCACCAATTTATTTTTCTAAATTTTTTTTGCACTCAAAACTGACTTAGACTAATCAACTTGCTTTTTCCTATTTTTCATAATTTCTTTCTCTGTTTTACCCCATCCATTTCATTCAAGGTCTCTTAATTATTTTTAACATGAATCTATAGATGATGAGAGCTTCCACAGTGGATCAGTGGTAAAGAATCTACCGGTAATGCAGGAGACATGAGAGAGCCAGGGTTCGATCCCTGGGTCAGAAATATCCCCTGGAGGAGGAGATGGCAACCCTCCCCAGTATTCTTGCCTGGAGAATCCCATGGACAGAGGAGCCTGGTGGGCCACAGTTCATAGGGTTGGAAAGGGTTGGGTAAGAGTGAGTAACTGAGTGCATACACACACATAATAAAGATTTTACTTTTGAGTGTCTAAAAATAACTTTACACTATTTTTGAAAGTGAGTTTTTTAAATTAGACTCTTTTATTCATGCATGATCTTGGAATATATATTGTTTCATTGAATCATGCCTATATGCCAAATAACATATTTAATTATACAGTATCAAAAATCATATTTGTTAATATCACCACCGATGTCATCAGAATAGTCTTTAACTACTCTGAAGCCATAAAGCTCATGGTAGTGGGAATGTGTTTTCTACAATTCTGATTTTTCAATTGAAAGTTTAAATTTTATCATTGACCACAAGTATGTCCATTGTTTCCCTTAATGTGATGGCTTCACTATGTTCACTTCTGGAAAAAAAAATAAGTTTCATAAATACTCAAGTATGAATAAACATAGTTTTTGTCAGTCATGAAGCTCTGTGATAAAAGTATTTGGTTCTGCTCACAGCTCAAATAATGGGTCAAATGCTTTTCCTCAAGACAGCTAGCTTACTTTACTGTACTGGAGTGCTTTGTACATATTTCTCATTTCATCACACTGAATATTTTTAAAAATGTGCTTGCAGGTCAAGATTTGATAAAAATAAATAGAAATCACTGCTTCATCAAAGCATGGAATAAACAGTTATTTTATTCCTCTGAGGGTATGATTGTGAAGAAGGTAGCAACTACTGGTAATAAACAGAAGTTTGACCTCATGGACCCCCTGAGTCTTGAAAACCTCCTTTGGTCTTCTCATGGATCACACTTTTCATGATAAATGCTTAGAATAAGGCAAAGAAATAATATTTTTATTTAACTTAAATTTTTTAAATTTTTTGTTATAGATCGCTTTTTTCTTAAAAATAATATTTTTAGATAGCATTTTTCTCTTGATGGTAAAATGATGAACGATTTTTTAAAAATATTTTAATGTATTTTTATACTGTTCTACTGTGTTTGTATTATTTTCGTGAAGAAGAAAAAAATACTGTGATTCAGATTCTTGGCTATAAACTGGTAGGTTTCTAAATAGATAAAAATAAAAGATACATCTTTTTTGCTAAATGTGCAAGATACTTGGGCAGGTTTTGGCTGAAAGTAAATGATGTAGAGGAGGATAGGTCTCAAGATAAAGAAGAGGACATTGTTGATCAAAATAGGTCCCAGGTGACAAAAGGGGAAGTGAGGCCAAAGCATGTGGCCCATTTACCATCACCTAGGGACATGGCAAGACAGGTGCTGCTACTTACATTCTTTGCAGATGATCTTAGGGTAAATAAATGGAATGAATGTCCATTGAACGTACAATAATATGTGAAAGAGAGAACTGGGGTGTTAAGAGACCTCTACTAAGGAGAGACTATATACAACATGGTATCTAGTACAAAAGGAAAATGGGGACTCCTTGTTCCAAAATTATTAAGAATTTTAAGATGACTAGGACGTTTGAGGTCCTACTTAAGACCAGCGGCTACCAGGTATCTACAGAGGCTGTATGTTCATGAACTCTCACTAGTCTGACAATCTAAAAGTGTTTTAGAGTTACAATTTTGTGTGACAGTATATTCTATCCCCTGAAAAATTCAAACATTTCCCTCCAATATCATTATAACAAATCTAAAACAACTGGATCTCTACCAAGTATGGGCTGATGCTTTTTTTTTTTTTTTTTTTTTGCTTTTTGGGGCTTTCAGTAAAGTTAAAAACGTTGGAACTCCATTTGTGGAAATGAAAATTCAAAGGATCACCCTTTATAATGACTATTTCTAAACTTGACATGTTGTATTTTCAAGTTTGTTCATTAAATATTGCCTCAATTTCACATCTTGGTAATTTATATTCAGTCACTTCAGCATATGTCTCCAAATGTAACACTGGCTCTTGTATGTTCAGACATAGACATTTTGTTGTGTAATGTCACTGATATCTAGAAGCATAATTTATGAGGAAATAAGTATAAAGAGTTTCAGAAAATTAAGGCAATCATATAATAGGTGTTCACTAATAAAAAAGGAAAAAAATTGTATTTTAATGTATGCATTGTTCTTTCAACATGGAAGATTTATTTTCTGCTTTCTTTTTTATTTTTCTTAAAAAAAGTCAGGTCATGTTGCCTTCTGGGGGGTCAGGTACAAAATTTCTTTATTTCTTAGGACAGAAAATCAATTCCATGAAATGGTAATAAATGAAACGCAATTTTTAAAGTTGATCTCATACCCTTTTGTATGTACTGAGCCACTTTAGCTGATGGCAGCTGTTTCTTTTTTTGATACACTTTCTTTAATAGGTATGTTTGTATTTAAAATTTTATTTTAGTAGCACTTATTGTTTTCTAATTTTACAAACAATACATATTCACTGTGTATAACTAGAAATACGAATAAGCATAAAGAAAAAATTAATGACCACTTATAATCCCTCCCCCAGAGACAACCATCAGTACCATTTTTATGTGTTTTTTCCATGAGTCTGCATGTTTATTTTTAGTTGAGATATAATTACCCTCATCACTGTGTTAATTCCAGGTATGTAGTATAAGAGCATAGTGATTAGCTAGTTCTACCTATTACAAAATGACCACCATGATATGTCTAGCTACCACCTGTCACCATTCAAAGATATTACAATATTATTGAATATATTCTCCACCCTGTACATTTCATCCCTGTGATTTTTTTTTTTGGTAACTGGATTTTTGTACCTGTTAATCAACCTCACCTATTTCTAATCTGACCTCCCCTCTGGTAACCAGTTGTGTGTTTTCTGAATCTATTAGTTCTGATTTGTTAGTTTCTTCAACTGTTTTGTTTTTTTGGATTTCACATATAAGTGAAATAATATGGCATCTGTCTTTCTCTGTCTGACTTATTTCACTTAGCATAATACTCTCTAGGTCCATCCATGTTGTCTCAAATGGCATGATCATTTTTTATGGCTGAGTGATATTCCACTGTGTAGTAGACTGTATATATACATATATACACACATATATATTGCACCTTTGTCTCATATATATATATATATATAAAATATCTCTTTACCTATTCTCTATCAATAAACTTTTAGATTGCCTCCATATCTTTTCTACTGTAAATAATGCTGCACTAAACATCAATGTGCATGTATCTTTCAGAATTTATCTGTTTGTTTTCTTCAGAAAAAAACCCAGAAGTGGAATTGCTGGATAGTGTGGTAGTTCCATTTTTAATTTTTTGAGAACACTCCATAATGTTTTCTGTAGTGGCTGCGCCAATTTTCATTCCCGCCAACAGTGCACTAGGCTCCCATTTTTCCACATCCTCGCCAACACTTGTTATATGCTGTCTTTTTGATAATTAATCATTCTGAAAGATGTAAAGTGATATCTCATTTTGTTTTGATTTTCATTTCTCCAATATTTAGTGCTGCTGAACATCTTCTCAAGTGTCTCTTGGTCATCTGCATATCCTCTTTGGAAAAATGTCTATTCACTCCCTCTGTCCATTTTTAAATTGTTTTTGTTTGTATTGACATTAAGTTGGAAGAATTCTTTGTGTACATTGGATATTATCCTGTTATCACATAGCTAGTCTTTTCATTTTATGGGTTAGTATTCTTCACTGTGAAAAACCTTTTTAACTTGATGTAGTCCCACTTGTTTAGCTCTGCTTTTGTTTTTCTTGCCTAGGCAGATAATATCCAAAATATATTGCTCAGGTCAATGTCAAAGAGACTACTACTTATGTTCTCCTTCTAGAAGTTTTGTGATTTGAGGCCTTTCATTTAAGTCTCTAATCTGTTTTGAGTTTATTTTTGTATATGATATGAGAACATTTGATTATTTTATTGAAGAGGCTGTCTTTTCCCCACTGTTTATTCTTTCCTCCGTTGTCACAGATTAATTGACTGTGTAAGTGTGACAGTTCTGTGAAAGATGTCAGGAATTTGTCAGGAAATTTGATTGCTAGGAATTGCATAGAATCTGTAGATTTTCTTAGATAATACAGTAATTTTAGCAATGTTAATTCCTCCAATCCAGGAGCACCACATATTTTTCCATTTGTTTGTGTCAACTTCAGTTTCTTTCATCAGTGTCTTACAGTTAGCCAAGTAACTCTTTTACCTCCTCCTAGATTTATTCCTAGGTATTTTATTCTTTTTGATACAATTGTAAGTTGTTTTCTTAGTTTCTCTTTCTGATAATTTGCTGTTAGCATGTAGAAACCCATCAAATTTACATATATTAATTTAGTATCCTGAAGCCTTACTGAATTCATTGATGAGTTCTCATAGTTTTTTGGTGGGATCTTTAGGATTTTCTATATATAGTGTCATACTTCTTCCTTTCCCATTCAGATTTCTTTTTCAATTTTTCTGACTGCTGTGGCTAGAACTTCCAATACTATGATGCAGAAAAGTGATGAGAGCAGGCATGCTTCTCTTATTCCTAATCTTAGAGGAAATGTTTTCAGCCTTCTCCCATTGAGTATCATGTTAGCTGTGAGCTTGCCATATATGACCTTTTTATTAAGGACATATTTTAAAAATTCAATAATCACATTTATCCAATCTGAGGATTTGTAGTTCTATTAAGCCTAGTTTGTTATTAAAGTATAGTTGATTTACCATATTACATTAGTTTTAGGTGTAGAGCAAACTGATTTGGCTATACATATATATGTATTTATCTATATTCTTTTAAAAATTATTTTCCATTATAGGTTATTACAAAACATTGAATATACATTGAATATACATTGAATTATAGTTCCTCTGCTATTTTTAAGTTAATATTTTTTGTATAGGAAAAACATACAAATTTTTATGCAATAAAAAATTTGGCATGTGTGTGCCTGTGGCTGATTCATGTTTGTATATGGCAGGGGGCCAACACAATATTGTGGAGCAATTATCCTTCAATTAAAAATAAATTTTGAAAAAAGAAAAAAATTTGAACAATACCTAGAGGTTCTTTGAAGTGGCATATATAAGATGTGTAACTATTTTACAATAAGGAAAATGCTGGGTCTTATCAATAGGAAGAAACTCTATTTCATCCATATTGCAATATATTTCTGCAAAATATTTCTACTTAATATTTTCCTAAAGGCTCTGTGTTAAAGTAGGCACTACATTTGTGAAATTGAGTTTTGGTTTAACTAGAGAGGAGTTATTTACTTCCTCCTATATGAATTTAGCTATTTTTAATTACCTTTTGTAGGTTTCAGATCATACAACTTATACTAAACCAGTACTGAAGCATGGATTAATTTTTCTAAGGTGTTTGTTTATAATTAACAACCACATAGTACTTATTATGTAGTATGTTCTTCTAAGCCTTTCATAAATATTAACTCATTTATTCTCATAACAACCCCAGGATGAAAGTACTGTTATTATCTCCATTTCACAGAAGAAGCAAAAAAAAAAAAAAGCTAAGTGGCAGTATCCATGGAAGTCAACAATAACTACTCTCTGCTACTAATAAAAAGTTGGGGAAAAAAGAGACCACATGTTTTGCTCAAGATTATACAAGTTACAAATAGCAGGGCCGGGATTTGAACCCAAACTTGTCTAAGCATTTAATCACCATGGCATTAGGATATTTTTTAAAGATACAGACTTTTCTTTTTCTCTTTGAATTTTTCTACCGCTGAGTCTTTCCCATTGCTCCATAACAAGGCCTCTAATATTTACCTGCCTCAGAGATCTTTGCACAAATGAATCAAAATTTCAGGAAGACAGTTTTGTTTTTTTTCTGATTTTTTCCCCCTGCATATAAAAACATAAGGACATTGAAGACATGAGTTGTACAGAGGGGAGATACAAGAGATTGTCGTTGAGCATTATAGAAACATAAAAGTGAAGTTGCTCAGTCGTGTTGGACTCTTTGTGACCCCATGGACTGTAGCCCACCAGGCTCCTCTGTCCATGGGATTTTCCAGGCAAGAATACTGGAGTGGGTTGCCATTTCCTTCTCCAGGAGATCTTCCCAACTCAGGGATCAAACCCAGGTCTCCCGCATTGTAGGCAGACGCTTTACCATCTGAGCCACCATAGGTTAACCCCAGATGCTGGTGAGGAGATAAAGTCAGTAATTCCCTTATTTTTAAGAACCTCTTCCAAAGCAGTGTTCAAAGATGGTGGCAAGTCTTCAATGGGGATGGCTAGTGGTGAAACTAAGGTTGCTGAACCCAGCACCCCAACAGTCTCAGCTTTTTATTGCCAAGGGAAATAGAACCGAGGGGCTTCCAGGGGCTGCTATGGCTTTCATCAGTGACCTTAACTGGGTAGGTATTAAATGAATGTCTTTCACTTTCTAGGCGTTATTTGAACCCTGTAAGTTATTTGAATTGGTTGTACTGTTTTTGTACATGTTTACTTAATGGAAAGTCATTACTTTGGGAAAAATTAGGGAGTATAAAAGAGAAAGTTTTAGTGTAGATATTTCTGTATTATATATCCATGCAGAGATATAGTTCTTTTTAATCTAAAGAGGTTTTTTTTTTCCTGGTTATTTTTCTAATGCACATTCTCTTGTTTAGCATAAATTAGGAAGGAAATGAATAATTGTAAATGAATGACCAAGATATTGTTTTTGAGTTTTTAAAAAATACATTCTCATTTATATAGTTGGAGTAGGCCTTTTGCATTGAACTGCTTTTTTTTTTTTTAATCTGTTTTGTGAATGTAATGAAATTTCTGAGGCTAAGTATAGATATCAGCAATTTAAATTGACATTAAAGAAAGGAGTTCTGAGTTTCTGCCAATCTTGCATTTAATATGTGTAAGACAGATCTCCTGATTTCAAGAATAATAAAAAATACATAACATCAACTGGCTGAATCATGCTATTGTGTACTAAAGGGAAAAGAGAGAGTGGTGGCTTCTCTCCGGCTATTCCTGGTTACTAGGATATCACTGGGGAAAATAAGAGGTAAGAAACTCTATTAAAAGTAGATCGTTATTCATACGTATTGCAAATATCATGACACTCCCAGGCTTTCTCAGGGTCTCTGGAGTCAGCCCTGGAGTCAGGGTAATAGTTGCTTTTTGTCAACTGAAGCCAGCAGTAGTGGCTTCTGGCTGAGTTTAGAATTAATTATTTATCTAGTCCAGATCCAGAGTCACTTGGTATGGTATATTGTCATTTTGCCCAGAGGCATAAAATCACAAGGGCAGCAAGCACGGTGTAGAAATTGGTCGAAAGCCTCAAGGTGGCTCTTGGGAGAATCACTGAAAACTGTACACAGTTGATTGTTGCCTTGTCTTGAATTTTAAGCTCTCTGGGTGCAGAGAACTATTAATGCTTTATAATTTTGGCCGCTAGAGGCAATTTTTGTTTGTTTGTTTGTCTGCTTCAAGGAACCAAAGTCTATTGATGAGTCAAAGACAGTTATTGTCTATAGCACACAGTGACTATGATTGGATAGTCTCCTGTGTTTCCTTTTCTGAGACCAAATTGTTCTTGAAACCACCACTGTTTCCTCCTGCTGAGCTTCTGACTCCTTAGACGTCCTGTCTATCCCTGAGGCTATGAAACCTGCAATATAAGGATTTAATATTCTTTTCCACAAGAGGCACTGGGATTTATGTTCACTCGTAGAGTAGTGGGCCTAATAGCCTTCTTTACTGCCTTTGTAGATACAAAATACATGAACAGCACTCTATTGGATATGGAGCTTTAATTTTTTTTTCCTTTGGAAAATAAACTTTTGGGATTTTATACATAGGAAAATGCTTTTTCAAGATGACTTTTCCATTTGGGATTTTGCCCAGGTTTACAATTTTCAAAATCATGTACAAGATCAAAATAATTCAGGAATTGTTTTATGAGGTATAGCCCTAGGTGGTTGAGTGAAAACTAAGGTGAATCATTATGACATAATAGTAGGGACAAAATGGCTTGATACTACTATTTAATTGGAAAATAAAGGCAACTTTGAGTAAGGAATTTGATCTATATTCTGTTCTCACTGAACCTGTTTACACTATGGTAAACTCTGAGTTTCTAGAAAGCTTATCCAATGAATTTATCATTTTCTTTTACTTACTCTTTGGGAGTAATTGACAATATGAACATTCTTTATCTTGAAATTCATTTTTCTCTTACAACTTACTCCCTCAATTTCCTTTGGTTTTCTTCTTTTTTTCTGAGCACTGCCTCCCACATCTCTTTAGTATGTTTACTTTTCTACACCCATGTCTTAAATAATTCTGTTTTCAAGGATTGAAACAGAATCTTTTCCTTCTATTTTATTGCTTTACTCGGGCTCTCTTGTTCATGTCTGTTCTTTCATCTGCTAGTTTATAATAATGAATCCAAATTTATATTTTGATCTAGAATTTTTTCATATGCTCTAGAATTATATATATTTTGGCCACCTGATGCGAAGAACTGACTCATTTGAAAAGACCCTGATGTTGGGAAAGATTGAAGGCAGGAGGAGGAGGGGACAACAGAGGATGAGATGGTTAGATGGTATCACCGACTCAATGGACATGAGTTTGGGTAAACTCTGGGAGTTGGTGATGGATAGGGAGGCCTGGCATGCTGCAGTCTGTGGGGTCACAAAGAGTCGGACACAACTGTGTAACTGAACTGAGAATTATATTTAGAACTACCTTTTAGACATTTCATGTACTCTTCAGACAACGTTTCAAAAATTGGAATTAGTGGCTTCCTTTTTCTTATCTGAGCTACTTTTTCTGCAGTTCTCTCATATTGCGGCATAGACACTGACATCATGGGCCTGCCAACTCATCATTCATTTTACTTGCCAACTCTTTCTTCACTTGCATAGTTGCTATAAGTGATACTATTAATGCTTGTTAATTCAGTATCATACTTGGTCCCATTTTCACCCTTTCTATCCCTGTTGGCATTGACTTATTACAAGCCTCCCTCAAGCAACTCTGATTCACTCCTTCCAGCCCTGTCCTCTCCAATCTATCTTTCACATGGCAATAAGAGGAAACTTTTCGAAAATGGTAATTTGAAATCATTATCCAGATTTCCTATCTCAATGACTACCAAAGTCTATAAAATATGATTCAGATTTCTAACACGTGCATGTATGTGTGTGTGTTGGAATTAAGTCTCAGACTTGATTTCCTATCACCAGATTGTGGTGATGGGGAAGGGAACCTGTAGTAATCAACTGTATCTATCTATTGGAGACTAATTATCTTCTCCTCAAATTAGGTAAGATTACAACACAGGTTAAGGTCTTATATTAATTTGTAAGAAAAATAGATAGAAATCACTAAAGTTTTTGAGCTGACTGATGACTTTGGTGGTTAGTATATGATACTTTTGAGTCACAAAAAAGGATTACTCACTGATTGAAAATTGGCTTCAACTCTTGCTAAAATTGGTGAAATTTTCTGTATATAAATATAAATCTAAACTCTATATATTCATGTTGATTATCCCAAATCTGTAATTATTTTTACTATTCTGCATGCTTGCTAAGTTGCTTCAGTCATGTCCGACTCTGCGACTCTATGGACTGTGTAGCCTGTCAGGCTCCATTGTCCATGGAATTCTCCAGGCAAGAATACTGGAGTGGGTTGCCATCCCTCCTCCAGGGGGTCTTTCTGACCCAGGGATTGAACCACGTCTCTTGCATTTCCTGCAGTGGCCCTTTAACTGCTCCTACATCCTCTAATAATCATCATAATAGCACATAGATCTCAAATCAAGTATTATTCTCAAACTTGGGACTTTCCTGGGTGAAATTTGAAACTAGCCTCTGTATAGAAGACAAGGAAGGACTAAAGAAAAGACAGACCACTCTAGATTGGTAGGCAGCAGATTTAGTAAGAAAAGGAACTTCCTTACAAGGCTTATCTTGGGCGGCCACAAGATGAGTAGATTTCCAAACCTACTACCAGAATCTTTAGAAAGGGGCCTTTACTGGGCCTTTAATACAGTCCAGATGGTTCAAGTACCACACTGGTCTCTCCAGTCAGTGTCTGTGAAAATAGCTCCCACTGTGGGAATGGTGGGCAGAGTGTACATTCCAAGGAGAAGGAAGGAGATGAGAAGCCCAGATTGCCAGGTTCTGCTCCCGGGTCAACTGGTAGCCATGACCTATCAATGATCTCCTGCAACTCTCTATCCTTTGTGACCAGCTCGAGCCATCTTAGACGTCCTCCTCTTTTGTAACGTGCCCTGGGCATTCATCAAGGGGTTTTACAAGCGTGGAGGTGCTCACTCCATGACAGTCTGGCTACTTTGGAGGCAGATACCTTAGCAGCAGTAAAGGCACATTCAAGAGCAAGGACAAATCAAGGTGATGGTTCCCAAAATAAGTAACAATTTTTTTTTCATCAAGAGCCCCATGATCCAAATTGCTAATTTATCAAGTCCCCTAAGCTGAGGGTAAGATCATTCAGGGTATTTATTTAGATTTTAAGGGATTTGATAATGATAATGCCTTACTAGACTCATCACGTATGAACATGGAACATTTTGTTTAGATAATGGCACAGGGTGCCTCCTGGCAAGAAGTAATAATTTCAAGGTCATCCTATTTTGGAGAATTTTTTTTTTAAATTAGAGATATTTTAATGTTTGGTAAAGCCAAGCTTTGTTGATTTTCATTTAAACTTAGTTAGATGAATTTAGTAAGGGCTTCAATATGTGTTATATTGCCCTTCAAGTCAATACATGGAGCAAAAACGGTAGCCAAAGGATCTCTGACAGTGAAAAACAGAATATGTTCATCTTGCTTTAGGAGAGGGAGGCTGGTAACTTTGTTATCATGGGTGGATTATTTCCTGTGCACAGGGAAAATTCGGGGAGTAGTGGTTCAACCACCCAGGAGGAAGTCATGGTCAAAGATTTGTGCCATATAGTTATTGAGTTTTATTTGGGATGAGCTATTCAGTCTCTACCAAGTGAAAGTAAATTTATCTTGAGATTCAGTGAGCAGGAATCTTTATGACTTTGATGCATTTGTGGTCATATCATGCATACTATGCAACTAATTGGTAAATAATTTTGCTTGTTTGCTTTGGACTTTGATATTTAGATTACTTTAAGGCATTATTCTTCAAGCTGTTGTAATGCCAGAAATTTAGACATTCTTATATTACTTCTCATTCATCTTGGTATGTTTTTTATTGATGTCTTTGTTTGCTCCATGCTTAATTGTAGAGTATTGGCTTCATCAGACTTGGTAGTTCTTTTCCCAAATCGTCAGAAGAAATTCCCCAAAGCTCCAGTTCAGGAGATGTTTTGAAATAGTTAATCTGAGACCAGTTTTTCCCTTCTGCTACTGTCGTACAACAGAGCAGGACTAGGCAGTCAAATAAATGAAAAATAATAGTGAGTGAGTGAAATAGTGAGTGAAAATAGCTCTCCAACTATATCTTTCCTTCTTGTAGCAATTTTGGTCAATGCTAAATTTCTCTGTTGTGGAGTAATGAACATTCAGGCATACCTTATGAAATGATCAAAATTCAATTAAAGTTAAAATATCAAGTTACTTTGTGTCAAAGCTACAAAAAATTTTAAATTTACTACTTTCTATTAAACTTAAGATGTAGCAGTCATAGTTATAGTTTAATAACACCAGGCTATGTTATATATTTGTCTTAAACGTATCAACCTGTTGGGAAGAAAAAGAGTCTGAAAAAGATGTTAATTTTTCAGTCTCTGACAAGCTTCTACCAAATGCCTTTCCTGTGACAATAAATAGGTTTTGCTTGACAAGTTTATTTACATGCTGTTTAATATTCCTTGCTTTGAAAGGAGAAAAAGAATAGCTTGAATCAAGGGCAGATTCCTTTGCTTCATGCAGATAAGATAAATTCAAGATCTTTAATACAAAAAAGCACTAATCTTTCACTAGTGAGAGCCAAAAATTCTTCATGTCTTGCTTTCTTTTGTTTTCACTTAGGGGAAATCCTATTCTTGTTTTCTCTTTTTGAAGTGAATGGACTAACAACAAATAGAAAACAATAACTATGAAAAAATTCTAGAATTCACTGCACAATGGCTTTTCCCCTTTCACAAATTTGCAAATAATACATTTATTAGAATATAATTACAGATGATATTTTTCTTTTTCTATGGTTTATCATTCATTATTTTGGAAGAGTTATTTTAGATTTTTTATATTTTAGAACTCATACCGCTTCTATGATTAAAGACCAGCATTAGAATCTTAAAATATACAGTATTAATTTTTTTCATAAAAATGTCTTCTTAGATACAACAAGGTTGCTTTTATACTACAAAACAAAATGATCTGAGTAGGTGGCTTAAATTTAACATAATTTGGGGCTTTGTGGAGGTAAATTGTAGATTTAAAGCAATTCCTACCTGACAGTAACTTCAGAATTGGCTGAAATATCTCTCTCATCAATAAATAGCACTTCAATATGTTTTATAAATGACCAATATTAAATAACTATCTATCGCAAGCCTTATTAAGTAAAGGACAGGGTTTCTGGGTTGCTATTTCTGGAAAAAAAATATGGGGTGGACAATGTAAACACTGTCCAAAACAACCCCAAGACCCCCCACCTTGATCTTATTAGACTTAGACTTTGCAAATAAGGTAAAAGTTTAAACAAGTGACCCAAACTGGCTGACTGGAGACCAGTAAGGTCAATACTGTATAGGTATTAAAACCTCTATCACCACAATAATTCTCTTATATCAATAAAAACATAGTTTTGCAAATAAGTTAATTAATTAGTACATTAGAGTTTATTATACTTTTATATTTCTTAAGATATAAATAACCATGGAAAGCTCTATTAAAAACTCTAGAAAAGGAAAAGTGGAAGTAATTTCATGCCTTCCTGAGAATCTTAGGTTATGCTATAGTTATCTACATTCTTCGTGTGTCTGAAAGTTTGATGTGAGTATTTGTAATACAAGATATATCTCTCCATTAGTTCACATGTATCTGTGGTCTTCCGCACTTTATACCTGAGACATTTCTCCAAAATTTTGTTCAAATTACCAACAAAGAGATCATTTTCATGTTTGTCAGGTTGACACAGACATATTACCACCTTTGTAACTGTTTGGTGTCAGCACAAAAATATTAATTCAATGACTTTTTCCCTAACTGTGGGCTTCCGATCAGCTAAGACGGTGAAGAATCTGCCTGCAACACGGGAGACCCGGGTTTAACCCCTGGGAAGGGAAAATCACCCAGAGAAGGGATTGACAACCCCCTCCAGTATTCTTACCTAGAGAATTCCATGGACAGAGGAGCTTGGTGGGCTGCAGTCCATGAGTTTGCAAAGAGTGGGACATGTTTGAGCGAGTAACATTTTCACTTTTCTTCACCAGAAAGTTAGACAATCTATAAGCAGTTTTGGTGAACACTTAAGATACATTTTTTGAAATTAAAATTAAACTCAAGAAAAAAAAAAAGCAATTCCAAAAAATAATATTATTATGAGTTTATTTGAAGAGTTTCAAGTTTATCATTTTAATCTCCACTCAAATGAATAGAAAATAAAATTGTAGACAAACCAAGCATAGTGCAAACTATTGAAATACATTTTAATCCCCAAACTGAGGCTTACTTTCAATTGGTAGCCTCATTTGACGGAGAAGGCAATGGCACCCCACCCAAGTACTCTTGCCTGGGAAATCCCATGGACGGAGGAGCCTGGTAGGCTGCAGTCCATGGGGTTTCTGGGAGTCGGACCCGACTGAACGACTTCACTTTCACTTTTCACTTTCATGCATTGGAGAAGGAAATGGCAACCCACTCCAGTGTTCTTGCCTGGAGAATCCCAGGGACAGGGGCGCCTGGTGGGCTGCCGTCTATGGGGTTGCACAGAGTTGGACATGACTGAAGTGACTTAGCAGCAGCAGCAGCAGCCTCATTTGAACACTGCAGTTTTCTCTTGCCATTTAATGGCAGTGCAGAATCCTGGCAGCTGCTTTGTATCTCAATTGTAATATGTCAAGGTAAGTAAAAGTAGATATGAAACCTTGTAACTTTGGTCAGTTACAGGAACAGTTCTCTAACTGCAATTATGCAGTGAGCAAATAGTTCATGGCATTAATTCAAAAGATCCGCTCTAGATTATTGAGGCTCTCAGCCCTGGGGGAACTGTTATGTTACTGAGCAGCCTTTGGAGCCCCTATTTATCCAAAGTGACAATGCTTTCATCTTGAATTTTTCACAGTGCCTCTCCATTTCAACTGACACACACATACAAAAGAAGATCCATCTGTATAGCTATCCGAGTAATCACGCTTGGCTTTTTCTGCTTTGCAGTGCCGTAGATCAACATTTTGCTATCTGCATTACTGAAAAGTGCAGATACTAAACTGTGAAAATTAAAATTGTGTTACAGACTCAAAAGAAATTCAGAAAAAGCTACCTTTCTAATGGCGTTGTCTGGCGTACACAACACTGAATGCAAAAAATCCTTAAAAAAGAGTGTAAACACAGAATGAACATACGAAATACGAACTTTTGGCTGCCTGATAAAATCTTTTGTTAATATCCAAGTTTAATAGTTAAACAGACTTTTTTTTTTCAAATATCTGTGTGTATTTGTGTGTACATTCAAAATTTACCTACCCCCACATCTCTCTCGTAATATACATATGTATATTTTAAACCTCTGCTGATACTCTGATCCAATAATTAACTACAAGATTCAGCTAATGAACATGAAATTAATTTGAAGTGTTGTAGGAGTATTTGAAACTTGTTAGTCTCTCAGATTTTCTTGTCTTTAGTTAAAAAAAAGGACTTCTGTTTACAAATTATCCCCTTCCAGTTTGGGCTTTCCTGGTGGTTCAGATGGTAAAGAATTCGTATGCAATACCAGAGACCTGGTTATATCCTTGGATTGGGAAGATCCCCTGGAGGAGGAATTGGCAACCCACTCCAGTATTCTTGCCTGGAGAATCCCATGAACAGAGGTGCCTGGTGGGCTACAGTTCACGGGGTCACAAAAATTCAGACTCAACTGAACTAAGTGCATCCTCACACAGACACTTGTATTCCACTACTGCTGTATAACGTTGACATCTACTCAAGTTATTTATTTCTTTATTTTTTAATAGAGAAATTTGCACTTTTATAGACTTTTGCTTCAAACTACTTTAGAAAACAGGAAAACATTTATAAAAATAATAGAGTGATGAAAGTTGTTCTGAATTTTAAGAGAGACTATTACTTTCTCTTGTGGTGCCTGTGAGGTAGGAGCACAGATAGAACACACATGTAGAATAATTTCATCTAGTAGTTTTTTTATGTTGGTTTTTTTTTTAAAGTGGGCCATTAAAAAAAACCTCTTTATTGGATTTGCTGCAGTTTTGCTTCTGTCTTGTTTTGGTTTTTGGCTGCTTGGCATGTGGGATCTTAGGTCCCTGATTAGGGATCAAGTCTGCACTCCCTGCATTGAAGGTGAAGTCTTAACCGCTAGGTCACTAGGGAAGTCTCCATCTAGTAGTTTTTTAAGAAAGTATTAATTCTCAAATTTTTCCATTTTTGTATTTGTAGATAAAATCTATTTTTTCCTCCAAAGATTCCAAACAATAGCAATGTGTTTTTCAAATTTTTAAGTGTTAAGAAATTCATGTACATTCCCGCAAGTCATAAAGGACCCTAAACACAAGTTTCAAGTTTCTAAAGAGTAGTTATATATAGTGAAAGAAAAAGTTTTTTTTTTTTCACGCTATGGGAAAATCTGTTGAAAGTAACCATTTAGCTTTGTAGAACGTAAAAATCAATACTTGATTTTTTTTTTTTGCCAGCAAGATGTTCTTATAACTTGTTCACTACACAAAATGATTACTACTTATATATATATATATATGTATATGTATGTATGTATGTATGTGTATATATTATTTTTGCAAATAATTCTTTTGGTGCTATCCAAAACTGTGAAAAGGTTGTGCTACTTGATAGCAGCTTTTCTTTTGATATAGCTGAAGAGTTCAAAATACAATGTTTTTTCACACATAGTAGAACTGAAATTATGCTTTGGAAAAACATTGTCGCTTCATTTTAAAGCAATGCAAAATACAAACAAAGCAAGCATTACAAGCAAGAAAGGAAAATACCCAGATAACTGTTGCTGGGAGGGGTCTGAAGGCCTAGTGTAACAGTTAATGTGAATATTACAACCAGTTACAGGCATAACATCTAGGGGGCAGGAGGTGAGTTTCCAAATCTATTTGAGTAGAAAACAAAACTGAGCCCCATACAGAAAGCCAAAAATCGAGATGCACTGCTTCCTCTATGGAATGGAGACTGGAAAAAGTGCCCTTAGCCTAGAGAAGCGATGTTACCAACACAAACTGGAATACCAAGCAGGTGCCGAGTGATGATATGATCTCTGATTTCACATGACATAGATGGCAAGGCAGTTCTCATGAGAAACACACAATTAGTCTAGATTCTTTGAAAAGCTTATAACCCTAACAGGACAAGTGTTACCAACTGGAACACGTCTTACAGAAAGGGAGAACCCATCATTAGATCACCATAAAAAGTTACAGCGATACCAGGAAGCAGACTGCTAGGAGTGAGACCTAGCTGATTAGAAACAGGAGGTTCGTACTCTAAGAATGAAGTTTCTGAAAGTGTAAATCAAGTATATTGGAAGTGATCTCAGAGAAAGGAAACAAATCATTAAATAAAAACGAGACTGTATTAGAAATAGATTTTCTAAATTAAAAAAATCAAATCACCAGACATTTTAAACTTTAGATTATCTAATGATGAATAAAGCATTAGCAGACTTAATTAATTAGAATATAGCTACACAATTACTGAATATAGATCAGCGATGGAAAGAAACAGAATATATGAAAATGAATTTGAAAAAATGGAGGAGTGCAGGTGAAGTTCCAGCCTTTATCTATTAAAAGTTGCAGAAGCAGGGAATTGAGAAAATGGTGAAGATATGTGATATTCTAATATAGTTTGTTAAAATTTGTCCAGAATTGAAGAAAGACAGGAGTGATCAGATTGAAGGTTTATACTGAGTTCTCAGCAGCACAAATAATAACAAATGCCCACACAGACGCACAGTAATACGGAGGCTGAGCATCAGAGGCGAAGGGGCAAAGCAGATGACTTGTAAAGATCAGATGGTAGCATCCGGAAAAGTCAGGTGACCGTACAATAACTCAGGAAAGCAAAGACAATTTCAGTCTTAAAAGACTGAGTTGCTGCCCACAGGTGCCCACTTAAAATTCTTACAAAATAAACACTTCAGCAATAAAACAAAGAAAGAACCCAGATGAAGAAAATGCAAATTGTATATGAAATTAATTGTAACAGTTGTAAAAGTTTTTGACTGGTAAAAGTTGTTACATTTGGATAGGTATTGGTTGGAATTAAGACATCAGATGACCACGCTAGTAAAAATTTTAAAAAGATGGACATTAAATACTACATTTAAGCATGGGAGTTAAGCAGTTAAATGATAAATCTAAAAGTACACTGCTTTAATTTCAAAACAGAGAAAACAACATGGGAATCAAGGAAATGCAATCTATCTAACAATGGGCAGGAAAAGGAGACAAAAAAACAAAGCAAAAATATTGTTAATTAGAAACCACAGAACTAAGTCATAGAAACTGTTTCACAATGTCAGTCATAATAAACCAAAACTCTTCTTAATTTAAGGTTACTTTCTTTTTTTAAACTCTATATTTTATATTGGAGTATAGCCAATTAATAATGTTGTGATAGTTTTAGGTGAACAGTAAAGGAACCCAGCCATAAATACACGTGTATCCATTCTCCCCCAGACTCCCCTCTCATCGAGGCTGTAAGGCAGAATTTTTCTGAATGAATAATAACAACCCGACAATGTGAAAATTATAAGTTTCCTAAGTGTCTATCAGTAAGAAACTGGCATAGAAAATTGTCGTGCATTTGTAAAATGGCACAGTATACGGTATTTAAAGTGAATGCACTGGATCTATGTGTATTGACCTAAGATAAACTGTGGAAACACTTTAGAAAGAAGGAAGTAAGATGCAAATGATACATGTGGATTAATATCTCAGTGGATAAAAATCAAAGTTCAAACAGTGGCTGGCACGGCTTACGTCACATTATCCCCGACTATCTAACTCTGCCAACTTCTCTTAGCATTCTCCCCTTAAATTATTGTGACCTATTCACAACTGACCTTTTGCAGTAGCTGAGCCAGTGTGTCTTCATGTCAGTGCCTTTCATTCTGCCTGAAATGTTCTTCCTTCAGATTTACATACACTTGTTTCTGCACTTCACTGAAGTCTGCTCACAATCACCCATCCGGGAGGCTTTTCCTCCCCACTCAAACATCACATCTCCCATTGCGTTCTATTCATTTATTCTGTCCCCTGACATTTGATTAGATCCTTAATTTTTAACTTTATATATTTTAAAGCCATTTTATTGAAGTAGGATTGGTACAAAAAGCTGTATATTTGTAATGTAATCAACTTGATGAGCCTGGTGACAGAGAAACCCAAAGGATGATTAAAAGGTGGTGGAGACTCATGGAGAAGAGAATGTGACTGAAGATTTGTTAACATGGGCAGAATAGGACGTTAACTGACCATGTTCCATTGGGGTTAAAACACAGAATGAGTTTAAATACTTGGAATTCTGATGAAACTACCTGTGTCTGGGGACAAGAGAGAGAGACAGATGAAGAGAATATTTTTAAATTATTGTGCTAGTAACTTGACTAATGGCAGATAATCTAGACAGAAAACAACATCTTTTTGAAGATGAGAAAACATAAATGGACATATTTATGAATAATAATCCCCACAAAATGTTGAAGCCAATAACAGTAACTTCACTGCCGCTTAACTGTGGGACCAAAAGGGCTAGGTTTATAGCTGAGTTTACACGTGGCTTAATGACACATAGGTACTGAAAGTGAAGCAGTCTACTGAAGTCTTTTCTGTTAAGCCTATTAAAATACATTTATTGATCAGTTGAATGCTTTCACTCATTAATTCATTCATTTATCATGTATTTAACTACAGACTCACTCATTAAGTAAATGGAGTAAAGCAGTAAGATAGAGTGGAGTTAGCAAGAGCTAATTACATCATTCATTCTTCACATTTAGAGTGCATATCATATGCCAGACACTAGGACTGTGGTTAATAAGTAAAGCTCCCTTTCCTTAAAGCAGACCACAGAATAAAAGAGGACTGTACATAAGCATATATTTAAGAAATCGGAATGAGTACTACAGTAGATATGCTTTTGCATAGTGCAGTGAGATCCAGTGGAAGGAGGAACCTGCATTTTTTGCTGTCTCAGAAAGGAGTTCAAAAAGATGACATAACTGGTATTTCAGAGTGAAAGAACAGTGTGGCAAAAGCACAGAGATGAAACATTGTCACAACTAAACAGTCCGATAATGAAGGGTGCTTCAGGCAGTTGAATGTTAAGTCATCAAAATAACCAAACAAATATGGTTTCTTTAAAATGTCAATTTTTAATGAAGTTATTTTGGTCATCAGTGAAAGTTCCTATTTATTACCTGTCATCTTACCTCTTATAAGGATGTGAAGACTTGCATTTGAAATACCACCACTCTTACACAGGTCTGTTAAGAGGTGTTTCCTTATATGTTAAGTAAAATTTTATTCAGAAAATTTTAGTGCTTTTCATGGCTTCTCTTCTGAATTGTGATTTCTTCAAAACCTTAAATGTACAGATTAACTGCACTGATTAATGACTTATTTTTCACAACAATTTTCTCCACTGCCTATCAGAAGAAAAAAAAGGTAGTTATTGTGAAAGTATTTAGTCAATGGGTGAGAACTTAAACAGAAGTTTATCAATATTATGAATAATATTGATACATTATTTAGTGTGTAACATTAGCCCAGTTATACTCAAAAAGATACACTCTAAATCTATGACAAGACCTGGATTTAAAAAAAACCTGGATTAAAGAGACATTATTGGACTTTCCAGGTGGCACAGTGGTAAAGAATTTCCCTGCCGATACAGGAGATACAAGAGACATGGGTTTAATCCCTGGGTTGGGAAGATCCCTGGAGTGAGAAATGGCAACCCACTTCGGTATTCTTGGCTGGAAAATTCCAAGGACAGAAGAAACTGGTAGACTGCAGTCCCTGGGGTCACAAAGGGTCAGACATGACCGAGCAGCTGAAAACATGCACACATCCACGTACCATTGCCCATAGAGCAAAGAAGGGGAAACAAAAGGAGCTCCTGGAATCACCAATCCACAGAATGACCTTCAATTTATGGCCTTACTATGCCAGGCATCCCATTAACCACAGGTAAAGCAAGAAAAAATAGCAGTAACAACTCTCACCACGTATTTCCTGGAGATGAAGGTAGAGTTAATGAGAAAATGTTAGTAAAACATTTTAAGCTTCTTTGTAGGAGGACACTATATAAATACAGAGCAATATTGTTGGTCATTTTAATGGGCTGGGAATTTTTACTGCCTGAGAATTCTACCCCCTTTAACTTATGCTGGTCTTGCATTGCTGTATATTCTTTGCTTTACAGCTCAGCAAAGGTGTTTTAAATTTCTAACTTTCCATTATCTCTGAGTATTAGGGCTGTGCCAACCAGCCGCTCTGTACATAAGAGTTCCAAAGGTAGAATTTGACATTTAATGACTTTGGAATTCCATGGCTGGGTAGCTATGTTGAGAGACAGATCATTTATTATTGTGCTATGTACAAATGAAAATCACAATGAAAAAGGCAAATGCTTATCTAGAAAATATAACATCTTGGTTGGGTAGGTGGCTGCAGAAATCCCAGGGCAAAACCTTTTTATTATAACTCAGGAACCCCACTCCCCTTACCCTCTCAGTCAGTAACAGGCCAAGCAAACGGTTACAGGTTCAAACAAAGAGCAAAGCTTTCGAGGATGACAATCTACTCTTCATTCCACGTAACTGCAAACAGTTATGTTGGGGCCCTGATAAGTAAGGTGGTGTTAAACATTTCTTAGGGAACTAGATTTTACCAATATATTTCAGAAGGTGAAACTTCAAAGCTGAGTTTGTGTGAATATATTCAGGGAGGCACACTTCACCTTTTCCTCTGATAGATATATCAAAGTGGGTAGTGCTGCTAGAATAAAAGATTTTGTAGTAAGAAAATTTCTTATTATTTTCAGGGCTGCAACACACAGTACTAACAGGCTTTCTCCTTTATGAATCTTCCTGCTTGAAGTATAACAGCTAGCATAAGGACTTCCTCCGTTTCTCCTCTGCCTTTTAGTTTCTAAAGGTTTGACACTCACCCTCTTTATGTGGCCATTCATTGGTCATGTTTCTATATCACCTGGGTCATATATTTTTTCCCATTCTGTATCCCTCCATTTTCATGCTAACTTACAATGTCTACATCGCTACCATCACATTGACCTTACAGAGCTTCAACCTTCCCAACTCAGGATAATTTTTTTTGCCTCTTAACCTTCTCCTATGACTGATCATTAGATCATATCATCTCTCAGACTATTCAGTTTCTGGGGAAAAAAAATCCTATCTCTATCAGTTCAGTTCAGTTGCTCAGTCATGTCTGACTCTTTGTGACCCCATGAACCACAGCACACCAGACCTCTCTGTCCATCAGCACCTCCCGGAGTCCACTTAAACTCATGTCCATTGAGTTGGTGATGCCATCCAACCATCTCATCCTCTGTCGTCCCCTTCTCCTCCTGCCCTCAATCCCTCCCAGCATCAGGGTCTTTTCCAATGAATCAGCTCTTCACATCAGGTGGCCAAAGTTTTGGAGTTTCAGCTTCAGCATCAGTCCTTCCAATGAACACCCAGGACTGATCTCCTTTAGGATGGACTAGTGGGATCTCCTTGCAGTCCAAGGGACTCTCAAGAGTTTTCTCCAACACCACAGTTCAAAAGCATCAACTCTTTGGCACTCAGCTTTCTTTATAGTCCAACTCTCACATCCATACATGACCACTGGAAAAACCATAGCCTTGACTAGATGGACCTTTGTTGACAAAGTAATGTCTCTGCTTTTTAATATGTTGTCTAGGTTGGTCATAACTTTCCTTCCAAGGAGTAAGAATCTTTTAATTTCATGGCTGCAGTCACCATCTGCAGTGATTTTACCTATTCCTTAAATGTGGAGCTTTCTTAGAGGTATGTTCTCAGCCCTATTCTTTATGTTCTTGACACACTTCCTAGGTTCTGTTAAATCAAGACTACAGTTTGGGGCACTTAGCTACCCAATATTCTTACATAAGTAAGCACACACTTGCTACACATACCCACACACAGACTCCTATGCAACTTGTTGCTTATGTTGTTTAAGTTTATACATACATATATAGTGTGTGTATATGTCTAGCTGTGAGTTTCTTTACTTTAATCTTACTTGGTGTTTACTGAGTTTTTGAAAGGCTACAAACTTTCATAGTATTAGGGAAGTGTTTGGTCATATTTTAAACTTTGCTCTCTGCCAGATGTCTCTCTTTTATCTTTTGGGAATTTCAGTTACTGCTCTATTGGAATGTTGAAAATCATTCCATATATTACTTGTGGTCTTGTTTTACTTTTTTAAAAAGATTTATTATTCATAGTGAATGACTTCTACTCATCTAACTTCCTGGTTAATGATTCTTCTCCATTTCAAATCTTCTGTTGTGTCCTCCAGTGTTTTGTTTTGTTTTCATTTCAGATATTGTACTTTGTAATCTCTAGAATTTTTGTATCTTTTTCATAGTTTCCACTTTCTCACTGATATTACTTATGTCCTCACATTTAACAGTTTTTCATTATTATTTCAGCATATCATCCTTTGATTATTTGAGCCTGTATATTATACATGTTGTCTACTAAATCCAAAATCTGTGCCTACTCAGGGTTTCTATAGACTTTTGTTGGGGGAGGGAGCGGTGGTGGGGGCTGGTCTTTTTTGTATATTATATTTTTTGTTTGAATATTAGATAATACCAGGTAGCAACGCTGACTTCTGTTTTGTTCTTCAGAAAGTTGTTAGTTTTGTTTTGTTTGTTTGCTTTCAATAATCCAGTAACTTGCCTGACCTTGAACTGCAAAACAGTGTACAACCTCAAATATCTCATATCAGACTTTTTCTTTGAGTTTCCTCCTGATTGCTTTGCTGAGGTCTTTCATTCAGCTCTGCTGTTTAAGAATTATGCAATTATTTATGCAGAGGTTATGTTGAGACACCCGAAACCAGAAAGGATTCCACTCTTTGCCACCTCAGCGTTGCTCAGGCTGAGGAATGCACTCAAAGATGCAGCACAGTTACACGTCTTTCCAGAGTTTCTTTTTTCATGGTACTACCAGATCCCCTGGAGGAAGAAATGGCAACCCACTCCAGTATTCTTGCCTGGAGAACCCCCATGGACAGAGGAACCTTGTAGGCTACAGTCCATGGGGTCACAAGAGTCGGACACAACTTAGCAACTACACCACCACCACCACCAACCTCACATCTCTTCCACATGTGTACAGTTTAGAACTTGTTTAGTCTGTGTTTATTGTCTCAGCCCTTTGGCGTGTGTTTTCTCTATGAGTGAGACTTTCTCACTTTAATGATATCATTCTTTAATGTTTAGTTGCTCTGTTGGTTACTCTCAAGCTAAGTCTACCACCTCCATACACCTCCAGCTGGCAAAACTCTGTTTGAACTTGCCTAGGTTTGGGAGAATGTGAATATCCTTGGTTCAAATAAAGCAAAAGTTCATTTTACTTGATGCAGCAGGTGATTTTCATAAACAAACACTTAACACTTTGTTGCTGGCATTTGTCCACTTTTCTATACCCTGAATTGATCGTTTCACTATTTTTGTCTATGTCTATTTTTAGATCCTACAGATTGGAATTGCCTGACTTCTTCACACTGCCCTTAGAAAAAGTAGAGCCTAGATTGCCATTTTAAAATACAAATATTTAGTCTTTAATTTTATTGAAAATTTGTTTTGAAGTGTAAAAGCAAATCACCTCACCTTCAAATTCCTTAAAAGCCTAAAAATAATCCCCTTAATTGTTATAATCAGCAGAAAGAGTGACCTGGTTATATTACAGATAAGAAAATAAAACAAGATCTAACCACTAATTTTTGTAATTTTTTATTTTATGCTTCACTCATCTATTTGATAAGTACTTTTACAGTGCTGATTTTTCTCCAAAGAGCTACTTTTGAAATCCATGGCCATACATACTCAAGTGGCACTGCAAGATGACCACCTCTAGGAGCCTTCCCTTCCTTCCTCTGAAAATCAATACAGCTCATACCTGCTGCAGACGTGTCTGCCTCTGCCGTGTTAAAATAAGCTCCTTAAGCAAAGAGCATAAAATCTATGTGTTTCTGAATGGTGGCCTAATGCACAAACAGAGAAGATACCAACTAGACCACTATATGGGGTCAGTTTTCACCTCATCACTGTGTAGGACTTTATTTTTAGTCATTTTACTCATGCTCATGCTCTACATTTACCAGCAGAGCAAGTTTCTAAATAGTATATCCAAGTTTATAAATAGTACATTTTATCGGGGTCAGGAAGATAAGAGATATCAGGACATGCATTCCCATCTTTGGTTCAGAATATGTGATCACGTGAGTCATTGCTAAGTATTGAAAAGAAAGTTCCTAAACTATGAGTTATTTAAGATTTTGTAAACTTAGAAACTGTAGTAGATAACAGTAAAACTCTACTTCCTCTTTTACTGTTATGTTTTATGTCTAATTTTACTTATACCTAAAAGAAAAATCTCTTACATAATTAAGTTGAGGCAATCTGTTGGGATGTCTGAGTGAAACTCACCGCAAAATACTCATACATATTTGCGGAAGAAAAACACCCTAACAGTTATCAGCATCACGTGTGATGTTTTTGACATAATTCAGTTGTCTTTTCATTCCCCTAACCTGTCACTAACTTTACATTACATATCTGTTTTGTATTATTTTTCTTAGTAAAGCAAAAAAGGAAGCTGTAGCAAGGAAGCAGTAAATTGCTTTTTAAAAATTGCCTTTCGGCAATGAACTTTTCCTTGTATTATGAAAAGCAGGTATTGATAAACAAGAAAACTCCTCTGTGTTTCCTCTTTCAATATTAAAGCAATCTAAGAAGTTTTAGTTGTGCTCTTCAGTCTAAATTCTCTGTATACATGTCCCTATTAAGATCAATTGCAGTTCCTTTTTCTTGAAAGGATTCCAAGTACACAACAGTAAATCAGGCAGCTTGTTTTCCAGTATCGCAAATCTGCATAGGAATAGCAGTAAACAGAGATTGAAAACAGTTCTCTGAAACTCGAGAGAATAAAATCAATTCAGAGGACATGCAATAATGAGCTATACTGCAAAGCTTGGCTTAAAGAAGATACCTTTGTTTGGGAACAATATTTGACAGTTTTTTAGATTTATTTTTTATTGCCACATGGTTAAGAGTTTTCTTTGAAAATATTGACCAAAATACAATTGAGCACATTTCAGATCAGATGTAGCAGAGACAAATCAATGCAAATACATGTTGTCACAACCTAGTCAGATAAGAAATCCTTCTTTTAGATGTAAGCAGAATGATAACATTTACATTTGTAAATCCTTGCCTTTCAATAGCATGCTTGCATGCTAAGTCACTTCAGTCCTGTCTGACTCTGAGACCCCATGGACTATAACCCGCCAGTCTCCTCTGTCCGTGGGATTCTCCAGGCAAGAATACTGGAGTGGGTTGCCATGCTGTCCTCCAGGGGATCTTCCTGACACAGGGATCAAGCCAGCATCTCTTATGTCTCCTGCATTGGCAGGGGGATTCTTTATCACTAGCACCACCTGGGAAGCCCCATTAAAAAAAAAAAGTTGACATTAATTACTAGAAATTTACATGTATGAGATAGGAAACTTGTATTGTTGTTTTTCACACATTAATTAAAGACATTTCATCAGCTTAGTGATTTTTGGCTACTGCCTTAGTGGCACATTACTCTTTAATATTTTTCTTTTAATTTTATTTGACAAAAAAAAAATCACCAAAATTTAAAAACTGAAGGATGATGATGATATGAAATATGCATAGCAACATCTTTTCCAACAAAAATTCCTTCAGGTGGTGCCAATTTTTATAAAGCTGCAAAAAATTAAGATTTTAATGTCATAACAGATAATACTTCAGGCTGAGTGCCAAACCCTTTCCAATCAAGATCAAAACAATTCCAAAAGATAATGAATCCATAAGGAATGCTTTCTGATGGTATTAACATCATTAACTAAGTTTAAATCTGCTTCCAAAATGTAATTCTGAGTTTAGTTCAAAGAATTCTTGATAATGTGAATAACAGACAAGTTGATCAAGTGTGTATGCAAGCTATCAATAGTTTAGTGATCTCAGTAGAAATTTTACTTGTTGTTAGGAACTCCCTACAATCTTTAAAGGCTGAAATGAGAAAATGTGTATTTATTTTTATTAAATAATCTCACAACTCACGATGACTCCATAATGCAGGATTATAGATTATAACATATGCTTAGTCAGTGAATGAAAATTTCTGAAACTGTGAGATTTTACAGTGTTATAATGTGAGTTAGGTCCCTATTTGTAGTCTACTACATACAACAGCTATTTAAAATTTTCATGGCTAAATAGAGGCTGGTGAGAAGTCAGACAAGTTAAAAAAATTCCAACTGAGCGAAGCCAGTGTATTCTGAATAATCCACCTTTGTTTTGTTTTTCTGTTACTGTTTTCTCGTACTTCTTAAAGGAATAGATAAAAAAAAACTTTGCTTTAGCCAAACATTCTTCTTTTACCTTCCACTTACTAAAACTAAATAGCTAGATGGATGAATAGATAAATAGATTCTAAAACAATATTTGACAAATGTAATATACCCAAGGATTACAGAAAAAATTTTGCTCTCTTGAAGTTTGTATCATAAACAAAATCACCACAAAGCATGATCACCATTCTCCTAACCGCAGGAGAATCTTTATATGTGTTTGCACTGTTTTAGTATGCATTTGGTTTCAGTTTTGTTTTTCTAATGGTCTTACATCTGTGACCACATTGTTGTCTCCAACTAATGTTTTATTTGGTAGAGCGTCATTGCTGGAAATGGAGCAGTCTGCTTTTTCAGTTCGTGAATACAGTATTTACTGAAAAGGGGTATTTTCTGCTATGATAATTTTGCTGGCCAGACAGAGTCTAACAATAAACATTTGTTTTACTTCTGATCCCCACAACAAGAAGACGTCTGCCAAAACTGTGGTTGTGAAAAACATTTCCTCAGAAAGGGATAAGGGTATAACCATAAATTTGATTGTATACTCTAGTCTCTAAAATGACTCAGACTCAGCAACTCTCAGCCAAACTTTCCCTTCCTTTTTTTCCCCCTTGCCTTCCATTTAACAAAACCATGAACTCTGAGCAGAGGAAGCAATAGGGGACTTTATCAATAGGTTATAAAATTGTCACCCAATGTTAAAACATTTTATTATAGTGAAAGTGAGAAATAAAAATATTTCTGACTACATTGTTGGCAAGGGAGAAACCTGTGTTATTCTCTAGGTCCATTTTTGCTTAAGAAATTGCATGAATGATACTCCCTCTAAAACTTCGGGACTCTCTGAGATACATATAAAAGAAAAGAGATTCATTTTCCCTTCCACCTGATACTTTTAATTAAATAATTATAGTACATCTGGCTAGGTCCTTCTAATTGGAGATTTAGAGCCTTTGAGGCCAACTACTTCTAATCTTAGTGGTCAGATAGTAGGAATCCAAAGTACATGGAAGGTCAAATACTCATATTGGAGATGATATAATGATAGAATAAAAATCCCAATGTTAGAAAGAACTTGTAGATCAAGATTTCATTATTTTTTAAACCTCTGCTTGTACCTTTCTGCCCTATCTTTGCTGCTAAAAGGGTTGGGTTTGTCTCTTGTACCTTTTCCATCTTTGAATATCTTGTGCTTAGTCGCTCCGTCGTATCTGACTCTTTGCAACCCCATGGACTGTAGCCTGCCAGGCTCCTCTGTCCATTGGGATTCTCCAGGCAAGAATACTGGAATGGGCTGCCATGCCGCCCTCCAGGGGATCTTCCCAACCCAGGGATCGAATCCAGGTCTCCCACATTGCAGGTGGACTCTTTACCGTCTGAGCCACCAGGGAAGCCCATGAATACTGGAGTGAGTAGCCTATCCCTTCTCCAGGTGATCTTCCTGACCCAGGAATCAAACTGGAGTCTCCTGCACTCCAGGTGCATTCTTCACCAGCTGAGCTACCAGGGAAGCCCTGAATTGAATATCTTATCTTTTAATATATTTCTGTAAACTGAGTTGTAGTTGTTAATGATTAAACAAACATCTTACTGGTCCCAATTTTACTTGATGTGCTAATACAGTAAGAACACTGTCTTTTTTCCATTCAGTTCAGTTCAGTCGCTCAGTTGTGTCCAACTCTGCAACCCCATGAATCGCAGCATGCCAGGCCTCCCCGTCCATCACCAACTCCCGGAGTTTACTCAAACTCATGTCCATCGAGTCGGTGATGCCATCCAACCATCTCATCCTCTGTCATCCCCTTCTCCTCCTGCCCTCAATCTTTCCCAGCATCAAGGTCTTTTCCAATGAGTCAGCTCTTTGCATCAGGTAGCCAAAGTACTGGAGTTTCAGCTTCAGCATCAGTCCTTCCAAGAACACCCAGGACTGATCTCCTTTAGGATGGACTGGCTGAATCTCCTTGCAGTCCAAGAGACTCTTAATTTAGTAGTCTTTTAAATATTTGAAGAAATCTGCTAGCTTTCTGGTCAAGTCCTCTCATCTACATGCTTTAAATCAAGCCATCATTTCAACTCTTGTCTCCATAACACATCTCATTCCTGGTTGTTCTCTTTGGAACTTGGTCCAATGTATCATTTCAGATGTTCTCAGATTTGAACACAGTTCTCCAGATTTATCAAGGAATAAAATTAGAAACAATGCTTTCCTATAATTAGGATTCAAAAACACTATTGTCTGTTGGTTTATAATGTTATTCAAGTCTTCTATTTTTATGTTGATTTTCTCTCTAGTTGTTCCATTCATTATTAAGAGGGGAGGATTGAAATCTCCAAATATTTTTTGTTGAACTGTCTATTTCTTTCTTCAATTCTGACATCACTTAAAACTATCACATCAGGAGTTAAAGTTTCATTATATGAATTTTGGGGAGACACAAACATTCAGTTTCTAACAAAAAAATCTGAAAAGTCCTACTAGCATCAAACTTCATGGTGAATGCTTTACCTCTAAGATTAGGAAAAAGAAAGATATTTACTGCCGTTTCTATTCAACATTGTACTATAGATTTAATGCAGGAAAACTAGGCCAAAAAACAAAATAACAAAGCATCTAAATTGAATGGAAAATGTAAATGTCTATTTGCAGATGACACAATACTGTATATAAAAAATTATAAGGACAGCAATTCAAAATGCTTAGAGATAATAAAGCAGGATGAAAGGATATAAACTGATATACAAAATTCAATTATATTTCTGTATACTATCAATGAACAATCCAAAAATGAAATTAGGAAAACAATTCCAGTTCTAATAACATTTAAAAAATATATCAGAATAAATCTAAAGAAAGAAGTTCAAGACTTGTATACTTACAACTACAAAACATCATTGAAAGAAATTAAAGATGATCTAAATAAAAAGGAATATATATGTATTCAAGGATTGGAAGACTTGATATTGTTAGTATGGCAAATTTATCTACAGTATTCTAAGTGAATGAGGCCCCAAACTAAAGGTCACATATTATATGAGTCTACTTATATGAAATATCAAGAAGAGGCCAAACCCAGAGACAGAAGTAAACAAGATTTGGAAGAGGGAAATTGAGAGGAGTTACAGCTAATATTTGGTGTGCATTTTCCTTTTGGGTTGAAAATGTTCTGGAATTAGATAACAGGGGTGGTTGCATGAATACATGAAAAAGCACTGAATTATATACTTTAGAAAGTGTAATTATATGGTATATGAATCATGTCTCTAAAGTGTTCTTGTTGATAAACCATTTTTGGTGTGTGTTTGGATATTTCTCTATGCCTTCACTAAAACATAAAACTGCCCACAGTTATGGAGGCCTTTATTTCAGATATACTTGCATGATACACAGATGCTGTGATAAATACTCTCTACATAAATAAATCCCTTTAAAAAAGATTTTGGTCCCTTGGCCTTTCTTCAAAGTAGTTCTTTAGGTTCCACATTAGGGAAATGTTTCTGATCTCTAGCATGCTCTGAAAATTGCTCTTTAAAAAAAAATTGTAATGCCAAGAATTACATAACTCTCTTATGGAGCACTTAATACATTTTATGTTCTTTCTCAAGTACAAAGATAAAGAGAAAGCTTTTATTACGGCCTTTTGAAAGAAAGATTTAGTTAGTTCCCAAGAAGGGCCAAACTGAGCAAGTGATCCTACATGTAGAGTCCAATTTTATCTTCACTGACACCATTTAAACACAGTATAAATTTCAACGTTCTAACATTTTATATGGAAAGTCATGTAGGATACACTTTCCCTCATGTCTTCTTCCCACGCTAATAGACTTAGTATAATGGAGTGCAGGATGTGTACCTTTGTTACCTATTTAATGCTTCTGTTGGTGAAAGTTGCTCAGTCATGTCTGGCTCTTTGAAACCCATGGACTATACAGTCCATGGAGTTTTCCAGGCCAGAATACTGGACTGGGTAGCTGTTTCCTCCTCCAGGGGATCTTCCCAACCCAAGGATTGAACCCAGGTCTCCCTCATTGCAGGCAGATTCATTACCAGATGAACAACCAGGGAAGCCCATTTAATGCTTGTAACATGAATAAAAGCATAACATGGTAGGTGGAGACTTGATTTATCTATCCATTGCATTTGTGTGAATATTTGTTTCTTAGTTACTTAGTCGTGTCCGACTCTTAGTGACCCATGGACTGCAACACACCAGACTTCTCTATCCTTCACCATCTCCCATGTTTTGCTAAAAGTGATGTCCATTAAGACAGTGATGCCATCCAATGATCACATCCTCTGTCATGCCCATCTCCTGGCTTCAGTCATTCCTAGGCCAGCATCAGAGTCTTTTCCAATGAGTCAGCTCTTCATATCAGGTGGCCAAAGTATTGGAGCTTCAACTTTAACATCAATCCTTCCAATGCATACTCAGGATTAAATTCCTTTAGTAGTGACTAGTTTGATCTCCTTGCAGTCCAAGGGACTCTCAATAGTCTTCTCCAACACCACAGTTCAGAGGCATCAGTTCTTCAGCACTCAGCCTTTTTTATTGTCCAGCTCTCACATCCACACATAACTACTGGAAAAACCATAGCTTTGACTAGATGGACCTTTGTTGGCAAAATAATGTCTCTTATTTTTAATATACTGTCTAGGTTTGTCATTGCTTTTCTTCCAAGGAGCAAGAGTCTTTTAATTTCATAGCTGCAGTCATTGTCCACAGTGATTTTGGAGCCCAAGAGAATAAGGTCAATCACTGTTTCCACTGTTTCCCCATCTATTTGCCATGAAGTGATGGGACCAGATGCCATGATGTTTTTGAATGCTGAGTTTTAAGCCAACTTTTCCACCCTCTTCTTTCACTTTCATTAAGAAACTCTCTAGTTCCTCTTCACTTTCTGCTATAAGGGTGGTGTCCTCTGTGTATCTGAGGTTATTGATATTTGTGCTTCATCCAGCCCAGCATTTCTTATGCTGTACTTTGCATATAAGTTAAATAAGCAGGGTTACACTATACAACTTTGACGTACTCCTTTCCTGATTTGGAACCAGTCTGTTATTCCATGTCCAGTTCTAACTGTTGCTTCTTGACCTGCATAGAGATTTCTCAGGAGGCAGGTCAGGTGGTCTTGTGTTCCCATCTCTTTAAGAATTTTCCACAGTTTGTTGTGAAATCGCTTTCTTACTTTTACAAAATCTACTGAAGGTGATGTACAGCAAAATCATGTCATCAAATAAAGATATGTGAAAAATATGAGGAAGTATTATCAAGGGAATGACTTAAATAGACCAAAAGCTGTTAAACCCTCTCATCACTTAATGACTAAATTACTGAAATATCTCCAGATAAGATTCTCACCCTCTAACCTAGTCCACTTAGCACATTCTTTATGCATTCAATAAATTTAAATTCCTGAAATACTTTTTTATTAAGACCTATAAAATCTTAAAACAATGATCATACTTAGGGCATACATAACTTTTTTCATATAAATTATCTCAACTAACCTTTACAATAACCCTAAGAGGCAGGCAGAACAGCTGATATATCTTTGACAGTGAAGAATACCATGATACAGAAATAGAAAGTTACTGATCAAAAATATGTCAAGTACAAATAGGTTTAAGGTGATAAGTGTGGAAAAAGGTATACCAGACAGTAATCAGAAGAAAGTAGACTTCTGAGCAATAAATGTCATATATTGTATTTTATAGGGCTAAAGGGTCAATCAATGAAGAAGCCATCATGATAGTAAATGTGTACACAGCTAACAACACAGGTTCAAAATATATAAAGTTTAAGCTATTAAAAATTAAAGAAAACTAGCCAAATACAGTTAATTTGTAGATAATAGTCACAATTATGGTAAGGACCTTCAGTACTTCTCTCTCAGTAATTAAGATAGCTAGTAGCAAATTAGTAAGGGTGTTGAAACCCTGGAAAATACTAATTGCATTTATAGATCACACAATAGCAGAATAATTCACATTCTTTTTAAAATCAGATGAATCGTTTGCCAAGACAGAGCATATTCTGGACCAGAAAATAAATCATATTAAATTTTATAAATTGAAATCAAACTGCACTTTCTGAACCTTGTAGAATTAAAAAAATAGACAAGTAGTAGAAATATATGTGAAAAATTTGAAAATATTTAAAAATTAAAACTTATACTTGTAAAAAGCCCATTTGGTGAAAAACACAAGAACATTAGAAATAACTAAGTTGAATGAAAACTCACAGTATTTCAAAATGTATGAGATGCTGTTAAAGTAGTGCTTAGAGTGAAATGTGTAGCATCAAATATTTGATTAGAAAAGGAGAAAAGTCAGTTTACCAGTTATCTAAGCTTCCACATTAAACAGTTACTAAAAGGAAATAAGTTGAAACCAAAAAAGCAAGAAGGAAGGAAACAGTAAAGATGCAAGCATAAATTAATGAAATTGAAAGCAGAAAATCAACAGACAAAATCAATAAAACAAAAGACAGTTTTTTAAGATAAAGTTAATTAATAAGCTTACAGTCAGACCAAAAGAGAGAGAGAAGATACAGATTATCAATATCAAGAATAAAAATAAAGTGGGGAAGAGAAACAACTTGACAGATTCTGGGGTTTTTAAAGTATAAGAAATATTAGGAAATGTTTTATGTCTTTATGTTCCTAGATAAACTGGACAAATTCCTTGAAAGCTATGAAGTACCAAACTCATGAGGAAAAAAATAATCCAAATAGTCTATGTGTATTAAAGAACTTGAGCTATAGTTTAACACTTTCCGAAAATGAAAGCTCCATGTATAAATGATTTCACTGATGAAATATTTAAAAATAATATAAATTCTGTCGAAGCTTTCTCTGGAAAGGGAAAAGGAAGGGATCTTTCCCAATTCACTTTATGACAGCATAATTACCCTGTTACCAGAACTGCAGGAAGACATTTCAAGATAAGTCAGCTATAGGCCGTTACATGATCTCTCTTGAGCATAGACACAAAACTTATCAGGACAGTTTCATTAAGTAGAACCCAGTGACACATAGTATGGATAATAGATCATAACAAAACATGTTTCATTTTGGGCATGCAGGATTCATTTAACAATTGAAAATCAAACAGTGTAATTTGCCGTATCAATGTACAAAAGAAGTAAAACCATACAATCATGTCATTAGATGCAGGAAAAGCTTAGCCCGCATTCCTTACAAAAACTCTCAACAAGCTAAGAATATGAAGGAACATCTTCAGTCTCATAAAGGGCATCTACAAACAGTGTATGGTTAACAATAAAATATGTTAACCTATTAAAAGGCAGTAATTTGGTTTCTGGTTTGGGGTATTATGAATAAAGTTTCTATAAATATTCACACATGGATTTTTGTATGTACATAAGTGTTAACTTCTGCTGGGTAAACATCTAGGAGTGAATTTTCTGGCCTGTAGAATAAATGTATGTTTAACTTTGTTAGACAAACTTCCAAACTGTTTTCCAGTTTGCATTTCCACCAGCAATTTCTGAGCATCTGAGCTCACATCCTTGCTGGTACTTGGTGTACTGTGGAGAACAATCCTACAATACCTGCTGCCTGTCGGTGTCTCATTGGATCATTGCTTCAGGGACTTTTTAATCCCTCCAGGAGAGATCTTTAAACACTGTGGACAAAGGATTCCCTGTGAGGCTTGAATTTCCTGAGGGGGTGTGTGGCCCTCTGCTTGCTGGGCTCTTCTGTGATTGCTATCAGACTAGTTCTCTCAATTTCAGGAGACGCTATGTTACTATTCCTTTAGATAACCAACTCTCTGCTGTTGTCTGCTCTTTAATCTCTGATATCTTTTCCTGAATGGTGTTCAACAGAACTCCCTGAATGTTACTAAATGTAGTGAGGAGATGTAGAAACAGCTGACACTGTCCGATGATTGTAGTTCTAACAGTAGCGCAGCCTCCTCTTGTATTCGTAAATTGCTCAAATGGTTTGGATAAAGCTCCTACCAGCTGTCACCTGGGAAAGGCAAGTGGTCATTCTAGAAATGACAAACCCCTTCTTTTAGATGTATTCGACACTTTTTCTGCAGGTTACCAGGTGGTTATTAAGTAATAAGGAGAAAAAACTTAAACCAGCCCCTTCAACCGAGAGGATGCAGTAGCTTTCCTCAAAGGTTATTTTAGATGCCAGGCAGTAGAACATTGAGATCCCTGTTGTCGCAGGTTCATAAGACTCTGTAGCTTTTTATGCATATCCAGAACATTTACAGATAAAACAAACAATGGCATAGAGCACTGCTCTTTGTGGAGAAATGTCACTGTCCAACTTTGAGAATACTTCAGAGAATTAAGTGTAAGTACTATAAAAATGATTGATTATTTTTTATGGGAAAACTATACGGTAGTTAAGAGTTCTATTACATCTTTTTATGAAGAATGAAGAATTATTTTCCTCGTGAATTGATAATTATTATGGTTATAATGCTACTTCTGATATTTGTATAATAGATATTTTGTAATATTGCTGGAGACTTTTAAATGCAAAACTTCAAATCATACAGATATTTCAAAAGTACACGGTAGCAAAAGCTATAATCTTTTCAGGATTTTTCAGTGGTGTCTGAACCTTTTGAATTAAAAACTATTCATACATGTACAAAATAGATATATTCAGTAGCAGAAATCTTGATATGCACGTATTTTAATTTTTTAAACTTTTTATTTTGTATTGGGATATAGCCGATTAACAAGCAATGTTATGGCAGTTTCCAATGAACAGTGGAGGAGCTCAGACATACATATACATGTGTGTCTATTCTCCCGCAAACTCCCCTCCCATCCAGGCTGCCACATAACATTGAGCAGTTTCCTGTGATACACAATAAGTCCATGTGGGTTATCCATTTCAAATATAGCAATATGTACATGTTGATGCCAAACTCCCTAACTATCCCTTCTCCCCATCTTTCCTCCTATGACATAAATTCATTCTCTAAGTACGTGAGTCGCTCTGTTTTGTAAGTTCATTTGTATCATTTATTTTTTGATTCCACATATAAGGGATGCCATAAATTTTTTCCATCTATATCTGACTTCATTCAGTATGAGAATCCCTAGGTCCATCCCTATTGCTTCAAATGGCATTATTTCATTCTCTTTTATTGACTGGCTAGTATTCCACTGTATATATATGCCACATCTTCTTTATCCATTTCTCTGTCAATGAACATTTAGGTTGCTTCCCTGTCTTGGCTACTGTAAACAGATATATGCCCGGGAGTGGGCTTGCAGGGGCCCATAGTAGCTCTATTTTAATTTTTAAGAATCTCCATACTGTTCTCCATAGTGATTGTACCATTTACATTCCTACCAATAGTGAAGGAGGGTTCGCCTCTCTCCCCATCCTCTCCAACATTTATTGTTTGTGAATTTTTTGATGATAGCCATTCTAGCTGGTGTGAGATGACATCTCATTGTAGTTTTGATTTGCATTTCTCTAATAATTAGTGATGTTGAACATCTTTTCATGTGCCTCTTGGCCTTCTGTATGTCTTCTTTGGAGAAATGCCTATTTAGATTTTTGCTTATTTTTGAGTGGGCTGTTTGTTTTGATGGTGTGAAGCCTCATGTGTGTGCTAAGTTGCTTCAGTCATATCCCACTCTTTGTGACCCCATGGATTGTAGCCCACCAGGTTCCTCTGTTCATGGGATTCTTCAGGCAAGAAAACTGGAGTGGATTGCCATGCCCTTCTCCAGGGGATCTTCCCAACCCAGGGGTTGAACCTGTGTTTCTTATTGTCTCCTGAATTGGCAGGAAGCCCTGTGAGTTGTTTGTAAATTTTGGAGACTAATCCTTTGTCGGTCACATCTACAAATATGCAAATATTTTCTCCCAATCTGTAGAATGTCCTTTTGTTTTGTTTGTTTTGCTTCCTTTGCTGTGCAAAAGCTTTTGAGAGTAAGTAGATCCCATTTGTTTATTTTTGCTTTTACTTCCATTATTCTGGGAGACAGATCAAAAAAGATATTGCTGCAATTTATGTCAGAGAGTATTCTGCTTATGTTTTCTTATGTCTTATAGTGTGATCTTTAATTCATCCTGAGCTTATTTTTGTGTATGGTGTGAAAGAGTGATCTAATTTCATTTTTTTCTTTACATGTAATTGTCCAGTTTTCCAACCACCATTTGTTGAGGAAACTGTCTTTGAAACATTGTGTAGTCTTGCCTCTTCTGCCATAGATTAATTGATCATAGTTGCATGGGTTGATATATAATTTTTAAATCAAAGCAGTTATCTCAACAATCTGATTGATTGATTTTTTTCTTATTTTATGGAGTAACAAAGACTTGTGAAATAAAAGGAGGAAATGAAGGAATGTCAATGGTAGTCATTTTATTTTTTTCCTTTTAAATTCTTAATCGAAGGAACTGATGATCTGACGATAATGTTGACATTTCTGGCACTGTGGCAGCTGACCGCTTTTCTGATAGAGGGCACCTGAGCCTGAGATTGGTGCAGCAGGTTAATTCTGTGTGTCCTCTTCTGACCAGAAGCACAAGAAGGGTAGCAAGACAAAGGCAGTCATGGAAGGGGAAGAAACCAGTGCCTCAGTTTGTTCCCCTCAGCCCGTGTGTTCTCTAGTTTTCTTCATGTCTAAAAACTTGTCTCCCTAGTTGAGTTGTAAGCTCCTTGAGAACAAGAGCTTCAGCTTCCCTGATTAGCCATAGGCGGTGACCATCAGATATTGGTTGTACTGAATTGACTGCAGTAGGGTTTCTCCATCAATACCGTTGCCGGGGCAAGAGAAGATAAGGTCTTTCTCCAAGCATGCACCTTTATTTTTCCAGGCAAAGCTCCCTCCAACTGTCTACAGTTACTGGCAACTATTTGTTGACCAAATCTGGGGGCCTTTTATCACTTCTCATTCTTCTTACAGTCTGCATTATCTAGCACTATTTTCCAGTTCCACTGTCTTGTGACTCTGCCTTCTCTTGATCTCCATAATGTCACACACACTGAACATACTTTGATCCAATGAGCTGTTTCCTTTTGTCTCCTAAACATAGCTCTCCCCTTAGACTCCATCCTCTGAGACAATATGAGATGGTGGAAAGAATGCACACTATTATGTATGCCTAAAAATACATATGTTAGTAAAAAATTTTACCAAGACTTAGCACTATGTAGCTTTTTGCAAGCAGTATATGCTTATAAATACTTGCTGATAATGAGGATTTGGGGGTAAGACTAACTCATTGGGAAGAAAGGAATGAATAACATTACTTTCTAGGATCTCTGGCAGGAACAGAAATACTACCTAGGATTCTTTTACCTGGATTGTGCCAAACTGGTACAGAAGCAACTTAGAATATCTGGATTACTAAAGAAAGAAAAAAGGAATGAACATTTTTGGCAGTAGATGGAGAGATATTTTGACATGGAACAACAGACTGGTTCCAAATAGGGAAAGGAGTACGTCAAGGCTGTATATTGTCACTCTGCTTATTTAACTTATATGCAGAGTACAGCAAGATAAATGCTGGGCTAGATGAAGCACAAGCTGGAATCAAGATTGCTGGGAGAAATATCAATAACTTCAGATATGCAGATGACACCACCCTTATGGCAGAAAGCGAAGGAGAACTAAAGAGTCTCTTGATGAAAGTGAAAGAGGAGGGTGAAAAAGTTGGCTTAAAGCTTAACATTCAGAAAACTAAGGTCATGGCATCCAGTCCCATCACTTCATGGCAAATAGATGGGGAAACAGTGTCAGACTTTATTTTGGGGGGCTCCAAAATCACTGCAGATGGTGATTGCAGCCATGAAATTAGAAGACGCTTACTCCTTGGAAGGAAAGTTATGACCAGACATATGACCAGACATAACAAAGTTATGCTAGACAGCATATTAAAAAGGAGAGACATTACTTGGTTAACAAAGGTCCGTCTAGCCAAGGCTATGGTTTTTCCAGTGGTCATTTATGGATGTGAGAGTTGGAGAAAGCTGAGCATAGAAGAATTGATGCTTTTGGACTGTGGTGTTGGAGAAGACTCTTGAGAGTCCCTTGGACTGCAAGGAGATCCAACCAATCCATCCTAAAGGAGATCAGTCCTGGGTGTTCATTTGAAGAACTGATGCTGAATCCGTAACTCCAATACTTGGCCACCTGATGTGAAGAGCTGACTCATTGGAAAAGACCCTGATGCTGGGAAAGTTGAGGGCAGGAGGAGAAGGGGATGACAGAGGATGAGATGGTTGGATGGCATCACAGACTCAATGGAATTGAGTTTGGGTAAACTCCGGGTGTTGATGATAGACAGGGAGGCCTGGCGTGCTGCGGTTGTTGGGGTTGCAAAGAGTCAGACATGACTGAGCGACTGAACTGAACTGAGAGATACTTGAGCATCGTATCAGGAATAAGAGAACTGGAAATGCCCACTATAAACACATTAAAAATACATTATAAGGTACAGTTACCATGATACTTATATTTTATATGCATGGTAAGAAATACAAAATTTCAAAGTCATTAATCTGAATTTTGTCAATGAAGGAAACAGTGAGCCTAGTCACTACCATTAGACTAAGATAATAGTATTTCTAACTCATATCTTCCAAGGGGACTCTAGAAATTTAAATTGCATTTGTAGCCAGAGCTGGAAACAGACAGACAAAAAATTGCCAAGTATAGTAATTGGAATTTTCTTAATGACACAATAATAGATGCCCAGAAAATAGTTGATTGCCTGGCACACAACTGCTCACTGGCCAAACAACAACTGAGGGCTTACTGCCAAATGAGTAGCTTAAGATTCTGCTATTCATTCCTCTATCCCAACCTGCAGTCTTTTCATTCTCCATTTTTAATGAGATATTTAATGTGAGCTTATGCATACAAATACAACTTTGTAAGCTATTATAAAAATAAATGACTCTGGGATTTTGTATAGAACCAAACTAAGCTTATCAGGTTCAATAAGAATACATGTTTGAACATGGTTTAAAATACAATTACATGTTGTCTGTTCTATTTTTCATGTTAAATTTTATGTTATTGTAAGTTCCTAATATAGAGTTTTCTTCATTTCATAATTATTTCTAATTGTTCCTAACTGTGTTCCATGTATAGTAAATGCTATTTAGTTCCATTTTTGTTTCTGGATTATAAATGATTATGATTGGAAGGAAGGTTTTCTAAAATTTTTATACACCATTTTATTTTGGGCCTGCTCACAAAGGAAAGAATGCTTAAAATATTCCAGTTGAAAAAAATAATAAGCTACTGTCAGCAGGCTGACTTGTTTTGATTTGGACTTCTCTATATTTTAAGGTATGTTTACCTTGGAAGGGACCTAACCTCTCAGGATTCTTGCTGGCCTATTTCTTTGCTGCTACCTCCAGCTCCAGGTGTTCATGGAAAAGTTCAGCACTTATAAAGTGTTGACTTGTCTGATAACGTCTTCCGTCAGTTATTTTAAGCCAAGCAGAAAAGGAGCTGCTGCTGAACCCCTGGCAGCTTTCCTCTTCTTATTTACTACCAGGGCTAGAACGCACATACACACACAGAGAATACATGTTTCAGACCTTCCCAAGGGTAGACTGCTGGTGGTGGTGCGTGGTGTCAAGAGCGTGGATTCAGAGTCAGATGCCAGAAATGGCAGTCCCGACTCTACTGTTTGCTCACTGACCAGATTTGGGAAATGTTTCCAATCTCTCTAAAACCTTTAAGATGGAGATAAAAACAGTTTGGATCACTTGAGATTATTTTCAAATTAAATAAGGCCATCAGTGTGACATCAGTATTAGCATAGTGACTGGTGCATAGTATATGCTCATATGTGTTAGCTATTATTATTACTTTAACCCCACTTTTAAAAAAGGTAAGCATTATTCAATAGGTATAATCCACATACTGGGACTTCCCAAGTGTCACTATTGGTAAAGAACCCGCCTTCCAATGCAAGAGACTTAAGAGACCTGTTTAGATCCCTGAGTCAGGAAGATCCCCTGGAGGGAGGGCATGACAACCTGCTTCAGTATTCTTGCCTGGAGCATCCCATAGACAGAGGAATCTGGCAGGCTATAGTCCATAGGATAGCATAGAGTCGGACACAATTGAAGCGACTTAGCACACAGCACACAATTCACATACTATAAAATTTACCCTTTAAAAGTGGACAGCTTAGTTGGTTTTATACATTAATAATGTTGTTCAGCCATCACCACTAAATCCGAGATATTTTCATCATCCCAGAGAGAAACCCTTTATTTAGGAGTTGTCATTTTCCATAATCTCCCCCATCTAGGTTCCTCGTAACACTAATCTTTCTATCTCTGTGAATTTGCCTATTCTGGACATTTAATGTAAATCGAAATTATACAATTTGTGGTCTTTGTTTGGCTTCTTTCACTTAGGTTATCCCTTGCAAGTTTCATCCATGGTGTAGCATTAGTTAATGGTGTTATTTCTTTGTTGGACAAATGCTGTTTCACTGTATGGATATCCACTGTGAGATGGAGCATCCCCCATGTGGAAGCTAAAGGCTGAGCTGCTGTTTGGTCCCGTATTCTTCCATACTAGGAAAAACTTTTCTTCCCTTCTGGGTACACAGTGAACTTTCTTATGTTGTTAACTGTATACTCATATGGCACCTGATCAGCCCACCAATGTGTCTGGCTCCCACCCGCCACATACACCTGGGAAGGGAATGGGTCTTGCTTATAGCAGGAGAGGGGTGTGTTTCAGTCCAACTTTCATGATGGCTCATCAAGAGAGACTGTGGCTGTGGGAGATGGGAACATACTACAGGTGCTGACCTTTTTATTTCAGTTGAACTATAGTTAGTTTACAATGTTGTGTTAACTTCTGTGGAGCAGAGTCCTTCAGTTATATATGTATACACATGTTTTATTCTTTTCCATCATGGTTTATCATATGATTTTGAAGATAGTTCGCCTGTGCTTTATGATAGGACCTTGTTGTTGACATAGTAGCTTGCCCCTGCTAACTCCAACGTCCCACTGCATCCCTTCCCCAAGCCATGTCTGAGATTCTGTTTCTGTTTTATAGATAGGTTTATTTGTGCCACATTTTAGATTTCATGTGTAAGTGACATTATATGGTATTTGTCTTTCTCTTGCAGACTTACTTCACTTAGTATGACGATCTCTAGTTGCATCCATGTAGCTGCAAATGGCATAATTTCATTCATTTTATGACTGAGTAATATTCCATTGTGTATATGTACTATATCTTCTTTATCCATTATCTGTTGATGGATATTTAGGTTGCTTCCATGTCTCGGCTATTGGAAATAATGCTGCTATAAACATAGGGATGCAGATATCTTTTTGAATTATGGTTTTCTCCAGATACATGCCCAGGAATGGTAATTTTAATTTTTCTTAGTTTTCTGTGGAATCTCTGCATTTGTTTTCCATAGTGGTTGCACCAACTTACATTCCTACCAACAGTGTAGGAGAGTTCCCTTTTCTCCACACCCTCTCTGGCATCAGTTGTTTGTAGAGTTTTTAATGACGGCCATTCTGATCAATATGAAGGGGTACTGCACTGTCATTTTGATTTGTATTTGTCTAATAATTAGTGATGGGGCTTTCCAGGTGGCACTAGTGGTAAAGAATCCATCTGCCAATGCAGGAGATGGAAGAGACGTCAATTCGATCCCTGAGTCAGAAAGATCCCCTGGAGGAGGGCATGGCAACCCAATCCAGTTTTCTTGCCTGGAGAATCCCATGGATAGAGGATCCTGGCTACAGTCCATGAGGTCAGAAAGGGTTGAACACAAGTGAGCAACTAAGCCCAATAATTAGTGATGTTGAGCATCTCTTTATGTGCCTGTTGGAAAAGACCCTAATACCGGGAAAGATTGAGAGCAGGAGGAGAAGGGGGTCACAGAGGATCAGGAGGTTAGATGGCATCACCGACTCAATAGACATGAGTTTGAGCAACCTATGGGAGATAGTCAAGGACAGGGAAGCCTGGAGTACTGTAGTCCATTGGGTCACAAAGAATCGGACAGGACTTAGTGACTGAACAACATTTGACCTTACAGATGCTGATCTCGTTGCATTTCTTTCTGTCGGTGAAGTGTGGGTCTGTCCAATGCCTTGCATGTTGAGTCCACCCTGGTCCCTCTGAACCTGTGGAAGGTTCAGGGGGCCAGTCTGCAGGCTCCTACTTCTGGCAATTGGCAGCGTTATGAGCTTTGCTGTCTCTCATATGGTGAGAGTCTTCACTTGGGACTGACAGCTGGATCTTTCTGCCTCACAGGTTGCATATGTGCAGATAGGAGATAAAATAGATATCATATTCTTTAATATTTTCATCATATAGCATAATAGTTTGTGTATAGAAACTGTTTTAAATGTGTTGGTATCCAGCTAGAGGTAGTAGCTGAGAATTTCATTAAAAATTCAGACTGCAATATTGGTCTATGTTGATGAGGTGATTAGTGATAGCGTCTAAAGTCATTCCTATCATGCCTCTGTGTGTGCTCAGTCATGACCGACTTTTTGCAACCCCATGGACTGTGTAGCTCGCCAGACTCCTCTGTCCATGGAATTGTCGAGGCAAAAATACTGCAGTGGATTGCTATTTCCTACTCCACATTCCTGTCATAGGTTGTCAGTAAAGATTTCTCCTAGTCTTTAGGGCCGTGAAATCACAAATGTTTATCTCATGATCACTGGCCTATAAAATAAGCAGTGCAGGTACTTGTCTGGGGTTAGTGATCCAAAACAAAAGTAACATCAAAGCCGAAACCATAACTAAGATCAGTGGTCTTGTCAGAAAGGACCTGAGTTTGTCATGCACTGAAATGTGTCCACCTTGCCCCAGCCCAGCAGAGCTGAGACATTGACATAGAAATACGGCCCAGGTGTTGGCTTGAGGTGTTGGAGTTGCCCTCATTCCAACTTTCATTCTTTAAGGGTGCCCACAAAATATCTTTCAGTTCAGTTTTTTAAAAAGGGATCTGGTGATTTTCTTTTGGGTCTTGTTTTTATCTCAGAAAAGCCCTTAACAAATGGAATTATATTCAGTGCATGTTAGGGGTTTGTCCAATCGCATCTAATACAATATGATTTTAGGCCCTGTGTGAGCTAAGGCCTATAGGAGGAAGTTATTGCAAGACTGTTTTTCACAGTGGTCTTCAGCTTTGTGCTGTATCTGGCAGACTGGAGGGGCTGAGAGTGCTTCATCATCCCTTCTAATGGCAGCAGTGACACCCCTCCTGATGGCAAAGTTGCGTCAAGATTATGTTCTATCACTGAGTTCTAAGCTCAGGAATTCAAGTTTGAGACCCAAACCAATAACATAAACAGCATTTCAATCAAGGTGGACCATCTGGCATTTTAAGAGTGGCTATTCAGTAGGGAGGGGAGCCTCCCACACGGCTCAGCAGGTAGAGAATCCACCTACCAATGTAGGAGAGACAGGAGATGCAGGTTCAGTCCCTCAGTTGGGAAGATCCTCTGGACAAGGAAATGGGAGATCCCATGGACAGAGGAGCCTGGCAGGCTACAGTCCATGGGGTCACAAAGAGCTGGACGTGACTAAGCGACTAAGCATGCATTCAATAAGGAATTTAGAAGATAGTTCCACAATTACGTAAACTACCTTGTAATGGTCTTGTTTATAACTTCCTTTTTTCCATTGTGTGTATACAATTTTAATCTTGTGATATTATAGATTTTATATCTCTGAATAGATTCAAACAGAAGTGAGTTTTTAATACATATATTGAAGAAAACTCTTATAGCATAATCCTACATCCTTTTAAAGCTAAATGTAGTATTTAGGGGGTGAATTAATTCCAAAGATGAAAGATAAGACATGGATTTACATGTCAGATATTTAACTACTTTCACAAAAGATCTTAAAACTTTGCTTAAATCATTCCTTGAAATTTTATTTCATTGTTAAGATCTAATGTCTGAAAACACCCTTTTAAAAAACAATTTGACTAGGTTCTAGGGTAGGAATATAACTATAAAGGATTAAGTGATCACACTTAATAAAAAATTTAAATAAATGATGTCTTTAGAATGATATTTCTTGTTTTTAAAGGAATATTTTTCTTACATTTTTAGTTCTTTTACATTATTACTAAAATAGTTGAATAGAGAGATCTTGATTTTCTGAAAGGTCAGAATTTTTTCTAGTTGCTTAAACTGTTAATGGGAAATTTAATTCTGTATGTGAATGATCAACTTTCAAATATATATGATATTACAGTAAAGAGTATTTACTTAAGTGTTCTGATTGTAGTTTAATCTTTGGTATCTCTGAAGCTGTCTTTAGCATTCGTGAATTTAATATTTTTAGGACATCAAGCCAAAGAAGTAGGGCCTGAGAGGTGGTCACTCTAATGTTGACTATGAGTTAGAGAGTTATCCTAGAAATACCTTAATTTCCAAGGCATGATCAGGACCCAGAGATGTCTTTTTTTCTTATAGGATATCTAATCTGTTGAGACCAAAGGGTTCTGACCCCATGGAAACATATTTACCTTAAGAATCCTAGATAGTAGACATGTTCCTCCTATCTATTTAGTCTGATTGGCCTTTCATCAAATGAGATTGTCTTCTGCCATGATCAGGTAATAGCTGCTTTAGGTCAAGAAGGTGAACTTTAGTATTTCAGTCCCTTTCTGCCTATGCCAAAGTTTCTGTATCATGAGAGAAGCAATGGGTGGGTTGAGGTAAGGCCAGGGCTGAAAACTCTGGGCAGTCACACCCTTTTGAAAATGTTACCTGGTGAAGACCATAAGGATTTACACGAATTTTATCCTTTATTGTTCTCTCAAATTTGAAATTCATCATGGTTTGTTTCTTTTAGGCTTACAAACTGATCAGTTGTTCTTTGGTTTGGAGCACTCAAAGAGAGCAACGGTTTTGAGAACTTTTCCTTATCAATTTAAACTGGAATGCAGATGTCAAAAGTGGGGAAAAGTCTGTTGAGCATCTCTCACGTGCTGGGCACTAAGCTTTATATTTTACATAAATAAATTTATTTAATCTTAAAATGAAATTGGGTACAATTATGCCCATTTTATAGATAACACAAAAGGTGAGGTAACCGGTTCAAAATTATATCTTCAATTTCTGGTGAACTGGATATTTAAACCCTATCTGTTTTGTTCTGAATGCTAGGTCTATGGAGATTTCCATTTCCCTCTTAATAGTGCATTCTAATGAATAGAATAGAGATTTTAATTTATGCTATTTAGAATACTTAGTGGAGCCAAAAAACAGCATATTGAGAGAACATGCTCCCTCAAAGAATGTTTATTCAGTCTTGATATAACATTATTTTCTCAATAAATCCTCAAGAAAGCTTAGAAAAACAAGTATGTGATGATGCTAGGAAAGATACATATATATGTGTGTATGTATATACACACACACATATATATATATACACACTATATATAAAAATCTGTAACATTTTAGTGCCTCCAAGTTCAATGACTTGAAAACAACTTTAGGGCTACTTCCAAAAATAGTAGACAGCAGTCATTTACTGTGGAAATAAAATAAGAACTGCAACAGTGGCTTTGTATTTGTATGAAACCATTTGGAAGCTGGAGAATCATTTTCCACACATGAAACATTTTGCTCATTAATGGAACACATTTGATTCATTGTGCATCATAGGCCTTTTGGCGTGTTGTGTTAGACAAATAAACTTAGGCTCAATTTGATGGAAGGAACATTAACGTGTAGAGATGCTACTTATGATCAAGTGTGACTGGTGCCATAAGGAACAATAATTTGTCAACCTCTGTAAGAATTAAGAACTCGAGGCTATTAATTCTGAAACGTGACAGGATTTGTATTACATGTTGCTTAGAAATATGGTTGATCAAATTGATGGGAAAATACAGTTTAAACATCGATTGCTCCTTTGTAGCTTTCGTTTTTGATACTTTATAAGCACTGTTTCTTCTTGGGAATTTCCAACCCTGCTTTTGAAAGTTATCACATGTATTTTCCTATTCATACAGTGCTGCATATTTATTAATTCAACAAATGTGTATTAACTTCCTGCTACGATGGATCTAGTTTTATGCTGATGATAGAAGCATTGCATATGCCACAGTTGCTCTGGAAGTTTGACGTTCTCATTATTAGAGTTTACAATTCAGGGTAGGTATTTGAGTTGCCACAGACGTGTTTTCATTTCTAAAAATGGCAGTCACTGCATTTCTGTGCCGTAATTGAACATATGCTCAAGGTGGTTTTGTTGCCAGATGATCTGAAATTGAATTGCCCACAATGAGTTGTTCTGCATGTTAATATTTCATGACTTCTCCAATACTATTACATTTCTATTATTATGAAATGATATATTTGATAATCATGGTTTGATTTCTAAATTTGTGGGCTTTCTTCTGCCTTTTCTAATATGTGAAAGTCAATTTAAATATAAAATCTATAAGAATGCTTTGGTATAGGAACAAAAGGTCGACCCACTTTCATTTTCCCATCTACAAGTTTGTAGCCAGTTTCAGGTCTGCAGTGCCCAGTTGCTCAGTCATGTCCAACTCTTTTCGACCCCATGGACTGTAGCTTGCCAGGTTCCTCTGCCCACGGGATTCTCCAGGCAGGAATACCAGAATGGGTTGCCATGCCCTTCTCCAGGGAAATCTTCCCAACCCAGGGATCAAACCCTAGGTCTCCTGCATTGCAGGCTGATCTTTACCGCCTGAGCCATTAGGGAAGCCCAATTTCAGGTCTAGATTGCTCATAAGTGGGGGTTCTTTCCTTTTTATATACTCTTATTTTTAAATCTGCTTTATTTACACTTGCTCTTCTAAATCTGACATGCTGTTCTATTCAAGTATAGTTTGAGATTGCTCACATACAGTCAGGACATGTTGCTTAAATTTGACTTTCATTATATAGTACCAGAAACCAGAAAATGAGTATGCTTCATTACTTTAGGAAAAAAAAGATTTAACACTAGTTCAGCAATGCTTAATGATATTGCTATTTCAAATTATTTTGGTTCATTGATTAAATGTAAGGCAATGTGTAAGCTTTTAACTATATTTATATGAGACGAATAGGTACTAATCTGTGACTTCAAATATTTCTGTGTGTAAGTTTATCCTCCGTATTTTAAATTTGTGTAGCAAAGACTGCACACTGATATGAACTCTCAGGATACAAAACATAATTCTTACCTCTGATATGTTGACTTATTTTTCAAGTCTTGAAGATATCTTTTTATAATTTTAGGCATTGATATTACAGTGCTTATTCTCCCTAAGAATAGATAAAGCATCCTCTTATTAATTTTCTGTATCCAAGTGCAACTCTGGTTATAGTTTATGGATAGTTCAAAGATGCTTAAGAGAAGGTTATAACAAAGCTAGCCGTTGATCTTACCAGTGAATTTTGTAGGTTTATAAGTATAACCAAATCTTTCTTCTACTTGTGAGTAGAATATAATACAATAAGCCTAGCCAAACCTGGTTCAAACCCTTGCTTTCCACAAATCAGCTGTCTGATCTTGATCAAGCCACTGAGTCTGCATGATTGTCTCTTTCTTTTTTTTTTTTTTTTTTTTTTTTTTTTTGTTGTTTTTTTTTTTTTTTTTTAATATTATTTTATTAGTTGGAGGCCAATCACTTTACAACATTTCAGTGGGTTTTGTCATACATTGACATGAATCAGCCATATAGTTACATGTATTCCCCATCCCGATCCCCCCTCCCACCTCCCTCCCCACCCGACTCCTCAGGGTCCTCCCAGTGCACCAGGCCCGAGCACCTGACTCATGTATCCCACCTGGGCTGGTGGTCCGTTTCACCATAGATAATATACATGCTGTTCTTTCAAAACATCCCACCCTCACGTTCTTCCCCAGAGTTCAAAAGTCTGTTCTGTATTTCTGTGTCTCTTTTTCTGTTTTGCATATAGGGTTATCGCCACCATCTATCTAAATTCCGTATATATGTGTTAGTATACTGTAATGTTCTTTATCTTTCTGACTTACTTCACTCTGTATAATGGGCTCCAGTTTCATCCATCTCATTAGAACTGATTCAAATGAATTCTTTTTAACGGCTGAGTAATATTCCATGGTGTATATGTACCACAGCTTCCTTATCCATTCATCTGCTGATGGGCATCTAGGTTGCTTCCATGTCCTGGCTATTATAAACAGTGCTGCGATGAACATTGGGGTGCACGTGTCTCTTTCAGATCTGGATTCCTCAGTGTGTATGCCCAGAAGTGGTATTGCTGGGTCATATGGCAGTTCTATTTCCAGTTTTTTAAGAAATCTCCACACTGTTTTCCATAGTGGCTGTACTAGTTTGCATTCCCACCAACAGTGTAAGAGGGTTCCCTTTTCTCCACACCCTCTCCAGCATTTATTGCTTGTAGACTTTTGGATAGCAGCCATCCTGACTGGCGTGTAATGGTACCTCATTGTGGTTTTGATTTGCATTTCTCTGATGATGAGTGATGTTGAGCATCTTTTCATGTGTTTGTTAGCCATCTGTATGTCTTCTTTGGAGAAATGTCTGTTTAGTTCTTTGGCCCATTTTTTGATTGGGTCGTTTATTTTTCTGGAATTGAGCTTCAGGAGTTGCTTGTATATTTTTGAGATTAATCCTTTGTCTGTTTCCTCATTTGTTATTATTTTCTCCCAATCTGAGGGCTGTCTTTTCACCTTACTTATAGTTTCCTTTGTTGTGCAAAAGCTTTTAATTTTCATTAAGTCCCATTTGTTTATTTTTGCTTTTATTTCCAATATTCTGGGAGGTGGGTCATAGAAGATCTTGCTGTGATTTATGTCGGAGAGTGTTTTGCCTATGTTCTCTTCTAGGAGTTTTATAGTTTCTGGTCTTACATTTAGATCTTTAATCCATTTTGAGTTTATTTTTGTGTATGGTGTTAGGAAGTGTTCTAGTTTCATTCTTTTACAAGTGGTTAACCAGTTTTCCCAGCACCACTTGTTAAAGAGATTGTCTTTTTTCCATTGTATATCCTTGCCTCCTTTGTCAAAGATAAGCTGTCCATAGGTTCGTGGATTTATCTCTGGGCTTTCTATTCTGTTCCATTGATCTATATTTCTGTCTTTGTGCCAGTACCATACTGTCTTGATGACTGTGGCTTTGTAGTAGAGTCTGAAGTCAGGCAGGTTGATTCCTCCAGTTCCATTCTTCTTTCTCAAGATTACTTTGGCTATTCGAGGTTTTTTGTATTTCCATACAAATTGTGAAATTATTTGTTCTAATTCTGTGAAAAATACCGTTGGTAGCTTGATAGGGATTGCATTGAATCTATAGATTGCTTTGGGTAGAATAGCCATTTTGACAATATTGATTCTTCCAATCCATGAACACGGTATGTTTCTCCAACTGTTTGTGTCCTCTTTGATTTCTTTCATCAGTGTTTTATAGTTTTCTATGTATAGGTCTTTTGTTTCTTTAGGTAGATATACTCCTAAGTATTTTATTCTTTTTGTTGCAATGGTGAATGGTATTGTTTCCTTAATTTCTCTTTCTGTTTTTTCATTGTTAGTGTATAGGAATGCAAGGGATTTCTGTGTGTTAATTTTATATCCTGCAACTTTACTATATTCATTAATTAGCTCTAGTAATTTTCTGGTAGAGTCTTTAGGGTTTTCTATGTAGAGGATCATGTCATCTGCAAACAGCGAGAGTTTCACTTCTTCTTTTCCTATCTGGATTCCTTTTATGTCTTTTTCTGCTCTGATTGCTGTGGCCAAAACTTCCAACACTATGTTGAATAGTAGTGGTGAGAGTGGGCATCCTTGTCTTGTTCCTGATTTCAGAGGAAATGCTTTCAATTTTTCACCATTGAGGGTGATGCTTGCTGTGGGTTTGTCATATATAGCTTTTATTATGTTGAGGTATGTTCCTTCTATTCCTGCTTTCTGGAGAGTTTTAATCATAAATGAGTGTTGAATTTTGTCAAAGGCTTTCTCTGCATCTATTGAGATAATCATATGTTTTTTATCTTTCAATTTGTTAATGTGGTGTATTACGTTGATCGATTTGCGGATATTAAAGAATCCTTGCATTCCTGGGATAAAGCCCACTTGGTCATGGTGTATGATTTTTTTAATATGTTGTTGGATTCTGTTTGCTAGAATTTTGTTAAGGATTTTTGCATCTATGTTCATCAGTGATATTGGCCTGTAGTTTTCTTTTTTTGTGGCATCTTTGTCTGGTTTTGGAATTAGGGTGATGGTGGCCTCATAGAATGAGTTTGGAAGTTTACCTTCTTCTGCAATTTTCTGGAAGAGTTTGAGTAAGATAGGTGTTAGCTCTTCTCTAAATTTTTGGTAGAATTCAGCTGTGAAGCCATCTGGTCCTGGGCTTTTGTTTGCTGGAAGATTTCTGATTACAGTTTCGATTTCCTTGCTTGTGATGGCTCTGTTAAGATCTTCTATTTCTTCCTGGTTCAGTTTTGGAAAGTTATACTTTTCTAAGAATTTGTCCATTTCATCCAAGTTGTCCATTTTATTGGCATAGAGCTGCTGGTAGTAGTCTCTTATGATCCTTTGTATTTCAGTGTTGTCTGTTGTGATCTCACCCTTTTCATTTCTTATTTTGTTAATTTGGTTCTTCTCTCTTTGTTTCTTAATGAGTCTTGCTAATGGTTTGTCAATTTTGTTTATTTTTTCAAAAAACCAGCTTTTAGCTTTGTTGATTTTTGCTATGGTCTCTTTAGTTTCTTTTGCATTTATTTCTGCCCTAATTTTTAAGATTTCTTTCCTTCTGCTAACCCTGGGGTTCTTCATTTCTTCCTTCTCTAATTGTTTTAGGTGTAGAGTTAGGTTATTTATTTGGCTTTTTTCTTGTTTCTTGATGTGTGCCTGTAATGCTATGAACCTTCCCCTTAGCACTGCTTTTACAGTGTCCCATAGGTTTTGGGTTGTTGTGTTTTCATTTTCATTTATTTCTATACATACTTTGATTTCTTTTTTGATTTCTTCTATGATTTGTTGGTTATTCAGAAGCGTGTTATTTAGCCTCCATATGTTGGAATTTTTAACAATTTTTTTCCTGTAATTGAGATCTAATCTTACTGCACTGTGGTCAGAAAAGATGACTGGAATGATTTCAATTTTTTTGAATTTTCCAAGACCAGATTTATGGCCCAGGATGTGATCTATTCTGGAGAAGGTTCCGTGTGCACTTGAGAAAAAGGTGAAGTTGATTGTTTTGGGGTGAAATGTCCTATAGATATCAATTAGGTCTAGCTGGTCCATTGTATCATTTAAGGTTTGTGTTTCCTTGTTGATTTTCTGTTTAGTTGATCTATCCATGGTTGTGAGTGGGGTATTAAAGTCTCCCACTATTATTGTGTTACTATTAATTTCCTCTTTCATACTCGTTAGTGTTTGCCGTACATATTGCGGTGCTCCTATGTTGGGTGCATATATATTTATAATTGTTATATCTTCTTCTTGGATTGATCCTTTGATCATTATGTAGTGACCTTCTTTGTCTCTTTTCACATCCTTTATTTGAAAGTCTATTTTATCTGATATGAGTATTGCGACTCCTGCTTTCTTTTGGTCTCCGTTTGCGTGAAATATTTTTTTCCAGCCCTTCACTTTGAGTCTGTATGTGTCCCTTGTTTTGAGGTGGGTCTCTTGTAGACAGCATATATAGGGGTCTTGTTTTTGTATCCATTCAGCCAATCTTTGTCTTTTGGTTGGGGCATTCAACCCATTTACATTTAAGGTAATTATTGATAGGTGTGGTCCCGTTGTCATTTACTTTGTTGTTTTGGGTTCACGTTTATACAACCTTTCTGCATTTCCTGTCTAGAGAAGATCCTTTAGCATTTGTTGAAGAGCTGGTTTGGTGGTGCTGAATTCTCTCAGCTTTTGCTTGTCTGTAAAGCTTTTGAATTCTCCTTCATATCTGAATGAGATCCTTGCTGGGTACAGTAATCTAGGTTGTAGGTTATTCTCTTTCATTACTTTCAGTATGTCCTGCCATTCCCTTCTGGCCTGGAGGGTTTCTATTGATAGATCAGCTGTTATCCTTATAGGAATCCCTTTGTGTGTTATTTGTTGTTTCTCCCTTGCTGCTTTTAGTATTTGTTCTTTGTGTTTGATCTTTGTTAATTTGATTAATATGTGTCTTGGGGTGTTTCGCCTTGGGTTTATCCTGTTTGGGACTCTCTGGGTTTCTTGGACTTGGGTGGCTATTTCCTTCCCCATTTTAGGGAAGTTTTCAGCTATTATCTCCTCGAGTATTTTCTCATGGCCTTTCTTTTTGTCTTCTTCTTCTGGAACTCCTATGATTCGAATGTTGGGGCGTTTCACATTGTCCCAGAGGTCCCTGAGGTTGTCCTCATTTCTTTTGATCCTTTTTTCTTTTTTCCTCTCTGCTTCATTTATTTCCACCATTTTATCTTCTACCTCACTTATTCTATCTTCTGTCTCCGTTATTCTACTCTTGGTTCCCTCCAGAGTGTTTTTGATCTCATTCATTGCATTATTCATTTTCAATTGACTCTTTTTTATTTCTTCTAGATCTTTATTAAACATTTCTTGCATCTTTTCAATCTTTGTCTCCAGGCTATTTATCTGTACCTCCATTTTGCTTTCAAGATTTTGGATCATTTTTATTATCATTATTCTAAATTCTTTTTCAGGTAGATTCCCTATCTCCTCCTCTTTTGTTTGACTTGGTGGGCCCTTTTCATGTTCCTTTACCTGTTGGGTATTTCTCTGCCTTTTCATCTTGTTTAGATTGCTGTGTCTGGAGTGGGCTTTCTGTATTCTGGAGGTCTGTGGTTCCTTTTTATTGTGGAGGTTTTACCCAGTGGGTGGGGTTAGACGATTGGCTTGTCAAGGTTTCCTGATTAGCGAAGCTTGCGTCAGTGTTCTGGTGTGCGGATCTTGATTTCTTCTCTTTGGATAGCAATGGAGTGCCCAGTAATGAGTTTTGAGATGGGTCTATGTGTTAGGTGTGACCTTGGGCAGTCTGTATGTTGACGTTCAGGGTAATGTTCCTGCGTTGCTGGAGAATTTGCGTGGTATGTCGTGCTCTAGAACTTATTGGCTCTTGGGTGGTGGTTGGTTTCGTTGCATGTATGGAGGCTTTTGTAGGGTCACTTATTACTTAAAGATTCATGTAGTCAGGAGTTTTCTGGTGTTCTCAGGTTTTGGGCTTAAGTCTCCTGCTTCTGGATTTCAGTTTTATTCTTCCTATAGTCTCAGGACTTCTCCAACTATACAGCACTGATAATAAAACTTCTATGTTAATGGTGGAAAGTTTCTCCCCCGTTAGGGATACCCAGAGAGGTTCACCGAGTTACATGGAGAAGAGGAGAGGGAGGAGGGAGATAGAGATGGGCAGGAGGAGAAAGAGGGGGACTCAAGAGGAGAGAGACAGATCTACGAAGTTGTCTGATCCCAGAGTGTTCTCCGTAGCCCAGACACCTACAAAGATTCACAGAATTGGATTGGGAAGAGAAGGGGGAAGGAGGAAATAGAGGTGTTCTGAGGTAGAAAACAGAGTCAAGATTGGGAGAGAATAATCAACACACTCGTGAATAAAAATGGGAGCTGAATATTGGATTCTTAAATGTTCACAATTTATATCATATACTGAAAAACAAAATTAAAAATCTAGAGTAGAGGTTAGACTCTTAAAAATACTATATTAAAAACAAAAACCAAAACACACAAAAGAAATTTTAGAAATATATATGAAGTTTGGTATAAAAATAGGGCTTCTCTTCTTTTTTTTTTTTTTTCTTCCCTTTCTCTTTCTTCTGTAAGGTTATAGTGGATTGAAAATGAAAATTAAGGCGTAGTAAAAGGAGTGCTAGAGGGCTTTAAAAGAAATAAGAGAAAAAGAAAAAGAAAATAGAAGAGAAGAAAAAAGAAAAGAAAAAAAGAAGAAAAAAAAAAAAAAAGAAAAGAGAATGAGAAAAAAAATTGTTTTGCGTAATTAAAAAAAATCGTAAAAATCTATGAAAATGAAAGTTAAGGAGTAATGGGGGAGTAATAAGGAATTTTTAAAGGAAAATAAAAGAGAACCAAGAAAAAAGAAAGAAAAAAAAAATTTTTTTTTTTCCTTACTTAAAAAAAAAAAGAAAAAAAGAAAAAAAAAAAAAAAAAAAAAAGAAAAAGAAAAAATATATCTAGGAGTTTCCCTGGAGCTGTTGCGGTCAGTGTGGGTTCGGCTCAGCTTCAGATAGCTCCTCGTTCCAGCTTACACTTCTCGATATCTACAGGCCCTTCCGGTGTAGTCAGTCCGTGGTTTCTTCAGGGATTTTAATCTGTTACACCGGTCCCTTTGTTTATTTGGGTTCTGTTGCCGGTCTCTCTTCCGCGCCTAATTTCCGCCCTGACACACGGGGCGGAGGTGGGTTCTTATTCAGGTAGCTAGTTCCGTCGCGCTGCGGCGAGGGGCTGTGCGGGGAGGGACCGGCGCTCCCGGGAGAGGCTTGCGCTCTTTTCTCGATCTGCGCTGCTCAGGCTCCGGGCTGCTCCGTCTGAAGCGCGCGCCACGCTGCGCGCGGCTCCAGCCCTCGGGCGATTCACAAAAGCGCGGCACACAAAGCCGGGCCCGCGCTCCGTCCCCACGCCGCCCGAGCGGCCCAGGCAGCCAGGCGCTTGACGGGCGCTCTCTCCCCGGGTGCGGCGCGTCCTCTGCCCCGCGCGGTCCCAGTCTCAGTCCCCGCCGGCGCCAGTCGGGAGCGCGCGCCCTCTGCCCTCCGTGTCCCCAGCCGCAGTTCCCGCCCGCGCCGGTCGGGCGCCCGCGCCCTCCGTCTCGCCACGACCCTCCCGGCGGGCTTCGGCCGCCCAGAATCTCGGTCCCTTTGTTCTGCGAACGGCCGGCAGTGTGTTCGGGCCGGTTAATTTTCTGTCTCTTTTGCTGTCCCACAGTTCAAGTTGGCAACTCACAAAAGCTCCCTCCGATTGTCCTCAGGGCGCTCAGGCCCGGATCCAGCCCCAAGTAATGCCGCCCGCTCCTCTCCGTTCCGTCCCCACTTGCTGGTGGCGGATGCGGGCGTCTGGGGTACTTTTCTGCTGGGAGTTGCTTTTAGGCTCTTAATCTGTGGGTTTTATTTATTGTATCCCTCCCAGTCAGATTCAAACTCTTGAGATTCCAACACTTCCCCCAGGCCCGCCAGAGCGAGGGTTTCCCGGTGTCTGGGAACGTCCTCTATTAAGTCCCTTCCCGGGACGGATCTCCGTCCTTAGCTCTTTTGTTTCGCTTTTTATCTTTTATATTTTGTCCTACCTCCTTTCGAAGACAATGGGCTGCTTTTCTGGGCGCCTGATGACCTCAGCTAGCGATCAGAAGTTGTTTTGTGAAGTTTGCTCTGCGTTCAGTTATTTTTTTGATGAATTTCTAGGAGAGAAAGTGGTCTCTCCGTCCTACTCCTCCGCCATCTTGGCTCCTCCCGATTGTCTCTTTCTTAATTCATTAAATGGGATCATTAGTTCCTATAAAATCTCTGCACTTAATAAGTGACCAAAATGTCTCGATTATGATAGTGTCTCTATTCAGTACCTTATCTGTAGATTGGTGCAAATTTTCCCTGCCTGTTTTGAGTGATCTTGTACAATGTGGAAGCAGACTTTGACTCAATAAGGACATTTAGAATAGGGAGTAAAGAATAATTCCCTTTCCCTTTGTGTCAAGACATTCCTATTTCTTGTGTCCTACTGTAGGAGAAAAGTAAGAACTGAGGCCAATGTCTTGAAATATGTGGTGGAATACTTCAGAATCTGGGTATTCCAAGATAAAACCTGGCTTGATGACATTAATGCCTTAAAGAAGTGAAGAAACTCGTGGATGTGAGTATAATCTCGTGGCTGTCCACTACCCTCAAATCTTCTCTCCTCCCAGGGGTTCACTGAAGGCGGACAGCTTCCATGACTCTGTAGTTTGTTTTTGTTGTTCAGTCACTCGGTCGTGTCCAACTCTCTGTGATCCCATGGACTGCACCACACCAAGCTGCTCTGTCCTTCACTGTCTCCCAGAGTTTGCTCAAACTCATGTCCACTGAATCGATGATGCCATCCAACCATCTCATCCTCTGCCAGTCTCTTCTTTTGCCTTCAGTCTTTCCCAGCACCAGGGTCTTTTCTGGTGAGTTGGCTCTTTGCTTTGTGTGGCCAAAGTATTGGAGATTCTGCTTCAGCATCCACCCTTCCAATGAATATTCAGTATTGATTTCCTTTAAGATTGACTAGTTTGATCTCCAAGGGACTCTCAAGAGTCTTCTCTAGCACTGCAGTCCACAGGCATCAGTTCTTTGGCACTCAGCCTTCTTTGTGGCCCAACTCTCACATCCATACATGACTATGGGAAAAGCCATAGGTTTTACTATATGGACCTTTGTCGGCAAAGTGGTATCTCTGCTTTTTAATATGCTGTCTAGGCTCATCATTGCTTTCCTTCCAAAGAACAAATGTCTTTTCATTTTATGGTTGCAGTAACCATCCGCAGTGATTTTGGAGCCCAAGAAAATCAAATCTGCCACTGCTTCACTATTACCCCATCTATTTGTTGTGAACTCCTAAGTAGCAACATAAAATCAGATGCCACTGCTGGCCTTGCTCATATAACCTTGATTCTTCTTTTAAAAATATAGTTAGCAAAATCCACACTTATACCATATGTTTACAGAGCCACTTATTACCTTTGTATAGCATGCTCATAAGTAAAATGTTTTGGTAGAAATTTAACTCATTCATAGTGTTTTTTGAGGCTACCTTTATGTTTACTGCACTGACACATAGCTTACAATTTGAGACTTATGAGTTCTTACATCTTTGAGTTCTGTTGAGTGATGCTGAGAAAGGAAAGGACATGGTGTGTATCATGGACAGGGTATGTATCCTGAAGGCTAATTCTGATCAAAGTAGAATAAACAGTCTTGGAGAGCTTCATGGAGATGAGTGCACAGACATCCCACCTTGTTGTCAAAACAACTCTTGGAGAAGCAGTTTCTATTGTTTGAGAGGTAATGACTACCTCAGCAGTTTCATCCACTCCATTTTTACAAAAATTGTTCTTTGGTTCTTGGCCAAACTTCTTCCCATATCAAAAAAGTCCTAGAGCTGGAAAGTAGTATTCAATACCCAGGTGAAGACCAAAGAATGTTGGCATTAACAAAGTGTGAATTGGTGTGGATAAATTCTTGGCATTTACGGTCAGTTCTAAATGTAACTGGATCACTCTTATCTGGAAATGTGATTTGAGAGCGTAAGAAAGAGGAATCTGGCCAGGGCCACATTTTGGCTTGGGTATATCAGAAATACCATAAGCATGGTCTTTTGTTAAAAATGGTTTTGTAAAAAACAATATGCTATTTTATTGTTTGGACATCTGGCTGATTTGCTGAAAACATGCATTTGTGGGAAATATATGGGAACATTTCTTTTTGATAAATAAGGAAATACTTGAGTAGAGATTTAGTTTTTCTTACTCAATTGTATGTGCTATTTTTGTTCAATAACTGTTTTGCCTTTTCTTTGCATAGTTGGGGAGAGAAGATTCAAGTTTTATGCAATCACACTTGCTTTCACATTTTAACAAGTTGCTCTTAGAAAGCAAACTAGGAAGCCACATATATTATTTTTACATGTTTCCAACTGTGTGGAAAATTAGTATTTTGAAGCTTCAGTATATTATATATACACATACCTCATTCATCTCACAGGTAACAGTGATGTCTCCTTGGGCCAGTGATTTGATCAGGCAGTAAAGCAGTAGAAAAAATACTTACCTTTGAAAGATTGTTCTGTTACAAGTTCCTGTTTCTCTTTGCTAAGGTACTGTTTTAACAAAATATTTCTAATTTAAATTCTGGGACACGCTCATTTTTCTGAAGTATTGAACAGCTTCTCTAACCCATGCTATGTGTATAGGTGGCAGTGATCTTTCACTGTTGCAGTGATGTGGATTTAAATATACTGGATTACAAATGGAAGGTGAATTTATGAGATGCAAACAAATCCTAGGAGTCTATTTTTGGGTAGATTTATTTAGTTTTATGAAAGTATGAGCTTATGCTGATCAAAATGTTATTATGAATAAAGGTAAACTTCAGTCGCCAGCTTTTAAGTGTGATGTCAGTCTGTCCTCCTTTCTGATCTTGAGCGGTTGTAGACTTCTGATGGGAGATAGGGGTAAGGAGTCATCATCTCTTCCTAATACACCGAAAACAAAATCACGACCCACTGAGCAACATATTTCCCATACCCCTGCTTCAGGAGGTCATAAACAGCTAAGCATTAGTGTAAAAACTTTGTTGTTGTTGTCGATATGGAGAATATACTAGAAGACATGATATTTGTCTTTTATAAAATTCACAGTTTCATGAGTGCCATAATGATTCTACAGATACTTCAAGTAGGACTTGTTACACCACAGGTATTTTGGGGGGTTGTTTGTTTGTTTGTGTTTTTTGGCTTGGCCATGTGGCGTCTTAGTTCTCTGCCAGAAAAGGAACCTGCACTCCCTGCAGTGGAAAGGAGGAGTCCTAACCACTGGACCACTAGGGAATTCTGGCAACATGGTGTTGATGCTCCATATATTTCTATTTTCAAGAAAACCCCGTTTAATCTTCAGCATGATAGAAGCCATTGATCAGAGAAGTTTGTTTAGCATTTATTAATAATTTTCTAAGTAACTTTCCTTGTTTTTAGGGGGCCAAAAATACACAAGACTTATGGAGTAATATTTTCTTAAACTGATTAACCAGCTGGAGTTCATGACTATGTGTTAGGTCAGCTAGTAGTAATAGTAACTGACTGCATTTGGTGTGTTCTTACAAAGTATCAGCCACTATTCTAAGGTCTTCAGATTATTTGACTCATTTAAATCCGTATGTGTTTAGTCACTTCATAGTATCCAACTCTTTGTGACCTCATGAAGTGTATTGCCTGCCAGGCTCCTCTGTCTGTGGAATTTTCCAGGCAAGAAAACTGGAGTGGATAGTCATTTCCTCCTCCAGGGGATCTTCCTGACCCAGAGATTGAACCTGGGTCTCCTGCATTGCAGTTGAATTCTTTACCATCTGAACCACTAGGAAAGCCCTTATATCCATGTAATAACTCTATTTTCCACTGATTCTATGCTGAATACATTTAAAAAATGTTTTTATAGCTTTAAAGTCCAGATATGTCTTAAGGTGGATGATTTCTTACAATTGCCGTCCATGGGGCAGAAGTTAAGATGGTATTTGTTATTACCTGCACATGTCAAAACATCAAAATCACCAGTCTTAAAATATTCAGAAGAGATGTCAGGAGCTAGGAAGGACTTCCCAAGGGGAGTAAACAAAACACTCTAACTCCTAAGAACCACTTTGTTGTCAGTGGATAATAGAGGGAATGGTGAGCTGCCCAGGTTCAGCAGTGTTCCTAAAGCCAGAGTCAGCAGTAGACTGGTTCTGGACGTGTAAAGGCAGATGAGGAGCCCAACACCAGTGGTGTTTAGGAGGATTTGTGTGAAGAAGTGCTGAACCGTTAACACTTCTGATGGCACAATGGACAATATGTTATAAGGAAAAACTCAGACACTGACAAATCTGATTCAAGAACTGGTTTAGAAGAGTTTGAATCTGAATATGAAAAAGTTTTAGGAATTTCTAATTCCAATTTATGATGCCTATATTTTGCTCTATGTATTTGCATGATATTGGCATATGATTAAAATGCACAGTTCTAAAAGAGTACTTTTAATTTGCATACAAAATAAAATTCATAGCATTAAGAGCTTTCTGTCATATTTTAATTGGCTCTGGCTTTCCTTCCCAGTGGCATTTAAAATTTTGTCTAATTATTAGGAATTTTTTAGACCTTATATTGACAGCATCATTATCTCTATTTTATATAGATGAGGAAATTGTGACATAAGTGACTGAACTCGAATTTAGATTACGCCTGTTTCTGTATATGATACCTTTATACAGTACTGCTTCTGATGATGTGATTACAGAAAAGTTATAATGTTTTTTATTAAACCATTTACAGTGAAGTTAAAATACATTTTCAAACTTTTCTTTTAAGAGTTCCTGTCTCAGACCATGATTCTAGGCACTTCTGTCCCTCTAAAGAGAAGCTAATAAAGAAAGTTTAATCCTTTTCTCTGCACCTTTTTAGCTCCTTCCTTTTCAAGTTCACTGAAGCACGTTTAGTCAGAGAATTCAACTCAGGGCAGAAAGTGGAGGGAACCCATTTTTGCTGCCAGACCAAGTCGCACTCTAATCCAGAAACTGTTACTAAGGCAGGCAGTGTATTTTAATTCCCCTCTGGCTTCTGTGCAGAAACTCCACGTATGGTTGCACAGGTTGTGTCTATTCTTAATTGGTTCTGCTCCTCTATCTATATTTAATCAGTCGGAAATCTTCAGGGGAATGTGGCTGAAGGATTAATTCCTTCCAATCTCCCAACATATTTGCCTTTCTAAATCTATGCCAGAAAAACAAAGATATTTCATTTTATATTCATTAAAAAAAAACTGTACAAAGAAAAAGTAAAACATCTTTCATTTTATATCATTCTTATGAAATATGACTTACAGAAAATAGGTTAAAATTAAAATTCTTCCTTGGGATCTTTATATCATGTATATGTCAAATATTAGAAATCAGTTTGCTTTTTGTGATCTTCAAATGCAAACATAAAACCAAGTTTTTATTTCTAAAGTATTTTTCATTTCAGTGTGATATGAAGATTTGATATCATCCATGTATATGGTCTGGGAAAAAAAAAAAAAACCAGAAGCTACGTATTTTGTGCCTATCAAGTTTATCACATTGGGTTAATCTAAAACTCAACCATCTTTTTTCCTGTAATTGCTTTACTCCAAAATTTTAAAAATAGGATCTTAAAATCAGTGATCATTACTTTTGAGTATCACCTTTCTCCTTCATTTTTAGCAAACAAGTGGGAACCATGATACTCTGCTTTTCATTAAAATACATACATGACACAAAACCAACCTTTAATTTCACCCTAGAGGCAACAAGTTTGGTAAAAATATTTAGTATGCAACAAACAATATTATCACCACAGTTTTGTGCTGAAATTAATGGAAAGAGTACGTATACATGGAAACTCAAATTGATGTCTTTATCAGTGCAACTGAAAGATGGTGAATAGAAAATCATATGATTTTCCATTATTCTCAGGTGTGGCTCACAACTTATTAATAAAGAAAAATAGTTGTTTCTAACAATGGATTCAGTATCTGCCATATCTATTCCATTATCTAAAAATTAAATTTCAGGAGAAAATAATGTCAATATAGTGTTTTATTTTGTTTTATTCTCAGAGGTCAGTTAAACATACATTTATAAAATTAATCTTAAACACATAATATCACTTTGGAAATACTACTACAAGAAAAACTGAATGGGTAAGTAAATGGAAAACGTCCATAAATGCAATCTATACATTTAACATATCCAGAAAGCATTAAAGAAAGTGAGTTATTATTATTATTAACAAAAAAGTCAAGGCTTTCCCTAAAGGGACATGAAGATAGGAACATTTGATGAAAATTAGAGTGAAGAGTTATTTGATCAGTGCTCCTATTTATTAGAGGAAAGCAGATTCCTCAGGTGCTGTTTGTACAACTATGTCTTGCTTTAGGGCTTCCCTGATAGCTCAGTCGGTAAGAATACGTCTTGCTTTAATATTATAGATATTTTATAGTTTAATTGAAATGGCATGTAAAGAACTTGATACTCTTCCCTCCTAAAAAAAACAGTTCCACCCTGTTCATCAAAGGCACAAAGCATGTTTATCATGTTAGGATGAAATTTTTCAATAGTATTAAATCCTATGATTTTTTAAAAGAAAAGTGACATAATCAAGTGTGCTTTTAAATGTTAGTCCATCACACAGGCAATATAGTTTGGGATTTCTATCTTCAACAGCCCTTTCTTTTATCTCCTAAAATCATTGCTTCCATTTTGTGACTTTGATTTGAGGCGCATGTTGTATTTTGGTCAACAGGTGGTTTGTGAAATATCTGGCTCAGATTAACAGGGCGATTGGATGCTTGAGTTTTGCTTCTCTGGAGGACTGCAGATATCTTTTTGCTTTTGAGTATGGTAACATTTTCTGTGATTTGCAGCATGGACTCCATCTCTGTTCCCTCAGTCTTACACCGCTTCTCATGTCAGCCCTTCACTGACATGTTTGAACGTCTAGCATTGGTTCCAGGATCTTAGTAGAGTTATATGTGCACATTTGATGAAGAATTTGCATTTTTATTAAACAATGGGAAAGACGTGTGTGTGGTATGTTACTTTGCTGCCAAAAAAAAAAAAAAAGGTGGGGCTTTAATTTTCCAGTGGCCCAAGGGTCAGAGTTTTTATCACATCTTTATTTAGGATCTTGAATTGTGCTCTTAGTAATATCTTGGGAATTGAGTGTATCTGATGGAGAGAAAAGTATCATATGGGAATGTTGGTAATCAACACTTTCACAATACCATCCATATTCATGAATCTTTCTGAAAGACTGAAGACTTGGCACTCTTTCCAGGAGTTTCATCCATCCTGGGAAGTTTATCCTAGGAAAATTTGCTCTGAGCAAGGGTTTGAATTGGTGTTAGCCTTAAATAGGAAAAGCCAAACACAGTTACTGTAACACTCAACTTGAAAGCAAATAAGAGTCAAGTCAATATGAGTGACTAACACACACACACAAATATGAACCAAATGCCTCTGTTAACAATCCTTATAGTGTGTTTGAATATTTTGTAATTTGTTAGTGTCAGATGTTGAAATCAGGGCTACTTGCACAATGGTTTATGGTAGACAAACTGCAAAGATTTCATTTGAGTAAGTAAACACATCTCTTTATTGTCTCAGTTTCTAACTCTCTTCTGTTATTGCTTGAAAAGAGACATCATGTATTTTGACTGACACTCATTATTATTATCCATGCATTCTTTGGAAGTGTAAAAGCAGATAATGCTGAAAGCAGTTGGAATTTTCTCATATAGTCCTTGTTTCACAGTAACTGCCTCCAATTGTCATTTTATTCAGAATTGGTCCCTTTAGGGGGTCAATGAAATTGATTCAGAAATATGTTGGATCTGGAAGCTTCTTTGAGCTGAGCATGCCTAAGTTCCCCCACCCCACATTTGTCTCATTGACAGAACTTTTTTCCAAAAATATATAGTGGACTTTTCAAAAAATATATACTATACAGTTTTTGCAAAAACAAAACAAAACAAAACAAACAAACAAAAAAAACCCCTCCAACATATAATATTGCCATAAGTTACAAAATTTGTTTCTTTGACAAGTAAAACTTGCATTAAGAATGTATTTTATGATTTGGTGAAGTGATATGTTTATTTGTTACTAAGAAGAATTCCTGGTTTTTCAGAAACTCAGTCTCAACATGTAAAAGGTCTCCCTTAGAATGTTGCAGTGCAGCAAGGATGTGAGAGAGGTGACAGACTGACCCCTGAGACTGTCTGGGAGAAAAGCTTACAGGCAGAAGGTGAGGGTGTGGCTAGCACATCGGCAGAACTTGGAGGAGCCTGGAGAGCACTGAGCAGGTGGAGCTCTGCATTGTGGTTCTGTGCTCAGTCGCTAAGGCATGTCTGACTCTTTGTGACCCCATGGACTGCAGTCAGCCGACCTCCTCTGTCTCCTGGAGTTTGCTCGGATTCTTCTCCACTGAGTCGGCGATGCTATCTAACCATCTCACTGTGATTCTATTCATGCTTTAATGACCCTCATCGATCAAGGGGAAAGAACGTGTCATAACATGTTTATATCCCCACACTTGCAAGAAAATGAACTGGTATTTAAATCATGTTTGTTTGAAGTCTAATGATAGGGACTTGGGGAAGTTTAAGAATTAGTATCCCAAGCATACACCTCAAATACAGAAAAATGAAAGAACAAAGCTTCTGTGTACCAGATCTTTGTACACAGATTCTTTTTTCTTTTCCCCAAAGACATTTGGTTCCCATTCTTGTTATTTTTTTGTACACAGATTCTGAGTGGCAATTATTTCCCAAGCCTGCATTAGTATATAGATTTTCTTATGTGATTTTTGCATGAACCTTGAATATTTGATTGTGAAGATTAAGCCAAGTAATAAATAGTCTGGTGTTGGCAACATGTTACTATGGACCCTCAGGTAAAGCTGAAACAGTAATCTTTTTAAGGAAGGACAGGCACATTGGGGGATGTCGAATCAATGCTCAAATGGTGGTTAATTTCCAGAATCTGTTGAATAGAAGAAATTGGATAAAATTATCAACCAGATTCCAATTGCAAGATATCAGTGTAAAGGTTTTTGAACCTTACTCTGTTGGTTTCTTAGATAGCAACATGATTTGTTTGGAAGAGAAAGGTTCTGTGGTTAGGAATATGGGACTATGAAATGAACATTTGGGATTCTAGTAAGTGGGAAACTGAAGGATCCAATGCAGAGAAGCATGTGTATAGTTACAGAACAGAATGGATCCTTAGGCTATTGTAGATGTTATAACCTGAGCCAAAATTTGTCTCACAGTTTGGAGTGGAGCAGACGATACAGCTGATTTATGTGAGTCTAGAGACAAAGAGCCAAGTAACCCATTACTGTAAAAATGGACTACTAAGAGTATTTGATAATGAGGAAGAGTCACATCAGTACTTCTCCTTGGAAAACAGGAGAAAATAATCAATTGGTGATCATTTAAAGTGAGTGCAACATATAAGAAGCAGAGCATTGACTCATAAATGGTTTGGCAGGCTTGAGTTGTATCCTTTTGAAATAAACTTTATCTGTTTAGGTTGGAGCCTCTCTTTTTTTTAAGAATCGGCTTCACATGGTGGAGGGGAATGCCTACATAGATGTATTTTGTATAGTCATTAAAATGATTGTGGTGGGATAGATGTGGCACAGCCTTCAGTACATGACTTAACTGTTGGAACAGGCCAGGTGTGGCGATCTTACTCACTTTTAAGATAAATGAAATCCTCAGACTTTAGATAGTGTAAGTCCAATGTATAGGGTGAATTGATTCATTTTGTTGTTGTCCAGTCGCTAAGTTGTTCACTTCATACACACACACACACACACAATTTTCTAAGCATACTTTATGTTTTCTGGTCTATTTTATCTTCACAGCTCTTCTGTGATGCCATGTTATTCTTTTTCCCACTTTCTAGATGAGAAAATAGAATCAGTGTCATCAGCTTCTTGCACTCATTCAGCTATACCTATTCAGTTCAGTTCAGTCGCTCAGTCGTGTCTGACTCTTTGCGACCCCATGAACCACAGCACACCAGGCCTCCATGTCCATCACCAACTCCCGGAGTCACCCAAACCCATGTCCATTGAGTCGGTGATGCCATCCAATCATCTCATCCTCTGTCGTCCCCTTCTCCTCCTGCCCTCAATCTTTCCCAGTATCAGGGTCTTTTCAAATGAGTCAGCTCTTCGCATCAGGTGGCCAAAGTATTGGAGTTTCAGCTTCAATATCAGTTCTTCTAACGAACACCCAGGACTGATCTCCTTTAGGATGGACTGGTTGGATCTCCTTGCAGTCCAAGGGACTCTCAAGAGTTTCTATTGTGCAGTACTATATGCAATTACTTGCCATATGTTGGGGAAAAAATGATGAATACGTTAATCTTTGCCTTTTGAAAAATCACGATCTAATTAGGAAATGGCTTAATCGGCTTGGGCTGCTCTAACACAAATACCATAGACTGGATAACTTATAATAAAATTGATTTCTCACATTTGTGGGGACTGAAAAGTCCAAGATTAAAGTGCTGGCTGATGAACAATCCTATTAGAGCATACTTCCTGGTCATATATGACCACCTTCTGGCTATGTGTTCATATGGTGGAAGAAGTGAGAGATTTCTCTGGGGACTCTTTGATAAGGACACTAGTTCCATTTGTGAGGACTCCTCCCTCATGACTTAATCAACTCCCTAAGGCCCCACCTCCACGTATCACCACAGGTTTCAACATGTGAATTTTGAAAGAACATACACCTCCAGTCTATAGCTGGAAGGTAGACCTGAAATTCATGTATTTGATATGTACAGTAATAGAGGTAACTTCCAAATGTCTTAGGAATATAGGGGAAGAAACCCTGGTGTACACAAACATATAGTCATGGTTCATATTTAAAATACTTTACAAGATCCATGCATGGATTCCAGTTATGACCATATTCTGAGAACTTGAATAGCAGCCCTGCAGATAGATGAGAGAAGATGCTCCACATGGATATGTGCATGCTCAGTCACTCAGTTGTGTCCAACTCTGCAACCCCATGGACTGTAGCCCACCAGGCTCCTCATGCCCAAGGGATTTTCCAGACAAGAAAATGCTGGAGTGGGTAACCATTTCCTTCTTCACTACATGAATATTCAGTTCAGTTGAGTTCAGTCGCTCAGTCATGTCTGACTCTTTGTGACACCATGGACCACAGCACGCCAGGCCTCCCTGTCCGTCACCAACTCCCAGAGCTTACCCAAACTCATGTCCATTGAGTCGGTGATGCCATCCAACCATCTCATTCTCTGTCATCCCCTTTTATCTTCCTGCCTTCAGTCTTTCCCTGCATCAGGGTCTCTTCAAATAAGTCAGCTCTTCGCATGAGGTGGCCAAAGTATTGGAGTTTCAGCTTCAACATCAGTCCTTCAAATGAACACCCAGGACTGATCTCCTTCAGGATGGACTGGTTGGATCTGCCTGCAGTCCAAGGGACTCTCAAGAGTCTTCTCCAACACCACAGTTCAAAAGCATCAATTCTTTGGCTTTATAGTCCAACTTTCTTTATAGTCCAACTCTCATATCCATACATGACCACTGGAAAAACCATAACCATGACTAGACAGACCTTTGTTGGCAAAATAATGTCTCTGCTTTTTAATATGTTGTCTAGGTTGGTCATAACTTTCCTTCCAAGGAGTAAGCATCTTTTAATTTCATGGCTGCAGTCACCATCTGCAGTGATTTTGGAGTCCTCAGAAATAAAGTCAGCCACTGTTTTCCACTACTTCCCCATCTATTGGAGGAAGCTAATTTAAAATGAAAATTTTATTTTGGTGAATACAGAGAAGATTTTTTGTTATTTAATCTTTGTGTGCTCGTCTATAAAATAGGAATAACAGAAAATTCCTTCATAAAACTATTGGTAGGATCAAAGAGCCAGACACAACTCAGCAACTGAACAATGATAACAATTTGTAAGTACATTTATAAATTAATTCTAAATTCATTTAAACATATAAAGTGTTTAAAACTTACTCAGTACTCTAATCTTAGCTCATATTATTATTGCCATAGCTTTTATGCATCTTATTTGCATTTTGGAGATTTATACACCTTAAAAATTATGCATCAATGTAAATATAAATATAGAAATGATTCACTCTGACACTGATGATGAGGCCTTTGATATGGGGTGATTCTTTTGAGACTCATTTCCAAAACTAAGGTACATGAACATCTCTACTGCTAATAAGTGTAATTCCTTTAGTTACCAATTTTTTTCTCTAAGATGTGTTGACTATCAGTTATCAATTGTCTGCTGCCTTCCTGTGTGACTAAGATGTGATGTGATGTATGGACAGACAGTCCAGGTCCTCAGGATGACAATACTCTAGCATGTGTCTGCTGGTATTACACCAGAGAGTGGCCATGAGTGAAATCATGAACAGCTTGCACAATTCAGAGAAATCCACTCAGTAATAGCACCAGGACACATTCAGAATGAGAGATGCCACTGGCTCCTCTTTGAAATCACTGCTCATTTCTTGTGCTCCAATAATAGCTAATGGACACGTGTTTGAGCAAACTCCAGAGATGGTGAAGGACAGGGAAGACTGGCGTGCTGCAGTCCACGGGGTCACAAAGAATTGGATACAACTTAGCAACTGAACAAAAAATAGCTAATGACATTTTCAGCCCCCCTTCCAAATCACAGAGAGAAGTCTGTGATAGATTTTTATTGTTTTCATTCCAATAAAGAAATGTGCGTTGTATTGACAGATCCTGGGATACAGGATGTGTTTCTCTTTCTGCCTCAAGAAAGCATCACCTTTATTTCCAGACTTAATAAAACTGTTACAAGAAAATAGTAACAGACGTATTTTCTTGTTGCATTTCAGGGCATCTAAATAGTTAGATTTGTGTTTTCAAAAATCTGCAGGACCAAAGACTCCCTGAGGTTGAGCTGCTAAATAAAGTAGTAGCTGGTTGAGTTTCTGGGTCTTACTCAGTAGATGAAAGCAGTTGATTTTTGTCATGGTTGCAAACTCCAAGCCTGTGAGCAGAGGCAGCTCTAGTTGATGGTAATAATGAATACAGTCCAGCATGAAATATGCCAGGAATATCTTAGAGGCAAAGCACGGAATACTCTGACATTGTGATTTTTTCAGACATCTAAAACATGTTTTATGAAAACTGAATATCTTTTAGATGTTGATATGATTGAATATGAGTATTACATCATTCATTTTCTTTCATGTAACTTTATGGACATGAAGCAGGAGCCATCATTTCAAAAATAGATGTTATAACCTAAAGCAGAAGGCCACTTTGAAAATTGGTGTTTTTGTTGGCTGTATCTTTGACATTTTTGCATTTACATCAGAAATCTAGCTTCAATTTGAATATCTTTAGATTTTGCAGGATCTAATTATGTGGCAGTTAATCTAGCACTCTGACCCACACTTAATGATGTGCCTTGCATTATTTCTGAAGAGCAACCTGTGTATTTGAAATATTTAAATTTGATTTAGAGGAAACTGTTTTAGTGAAAAAGTGACTCACTATAGGTTTAAAAAATAACAAAGTAACGGGTACAAAACTCTCTAATGGGTTTACTAATGCAGATTTTTTAATTTAAATAAAGCAAGCCTTTTGACTATACCCCGTCTTTTAAAATTAAACTATATTTGGATTAGCTATGATGCATGTGAAATAAAAAAACAGACATGAAGCTGTGGAGAAAAGGGAAACAATATTGAGGGAGGAAAAGAGACGTGTGATGTATTATACATCCACCTTTGTACTTGAGATTTGCTAAGACAGTGATGGCTGCCAGAGGCTGTGCTTGCTTGGACATTTGATGGTTCCTCTTAATTCTAGCTCACTGCTTGCATCCTTATTACATCTAACGAGCCCATTGCTCCACAAAATACTTGTCATCTCCTATTAGCCAAGTGTTCAGTTATCAGTTTTCTCTACTTCCCTTTGACCTTGCATAATTTGACAATGCCGCACTGTGACTAGATGTAAATGGATGTAAGAACCACACAGGCAGTGGTTCCCGACTCACACCTGTGACATCCTCAATAATGTTAGAGAACTAATTATTAGAAACCTGAAAATTCTTGTTGACTTGTCACTGTAGGAAAACGGACACTACAATGATTATTCCTCCATGCTTTGCTATCATAAGGTGTATTTAAAAAATTAAGGAATATGAACAACAAAGTATGAAGTAAAAATCTTGGTCATGTTTTGACTTCCTTAGGTTAAAAAATTCATATAACGTACCCTAAACAAATGTGAATTTGCATTTTCCCACTGCTTCTGTTATCATTGATATTTTAAAATGTTTACACCTCATTCTGGAAAATCACATTATTAATTGTGCCCATAAACCTGGCCAGATCACAGGACACTTCTCAAACTTTAGTGCAATCAAATTTCAGAAGAGAAGTTTATTGAAAGTTGAGATTTCTAAGTCCCATTTACAGAGTGCTAATTCGGACACGACTGAGCGACTGAACTGAACTGAACAGAATTAGGAGGTATGGGATAGGGTCCAGGAATTTATCCTTTTAGTAAGCATCCAGATAATTTTCATGTGAGTGGTCCATTATCCACACTCTGAGAGCTATTGCTTTAGGATATTCCAAATATTGTTAAAGTGTTTCTTTCTTCAATTCAGTTCAGTTGCTCAGTCGTTTCCAACACTTTGCAACCCCATGGACTGAAGCATGACAGGCTTCCCTGTCCATCACCAACTCCTGGAGGTTACTCAAGCTCATGTCCATCTAGTCGGTGATGCCATCCAACCATATCACGTTCTGTTGTCCCCTTTTCCTCCCATTTTCAATCATTCCTAGCATCAGGGTCTTTTCAAATGAGTCAGTGCTTCCCATCAGATGGCCAAAGTATTGGAGTTTCAGCTTCAGCATCAGTCCTTCAAATGAATATTCAGGACTGATTACCTTTAGGATGGACTGGTGGGATCTTCTTGCAGTCCAAGGGACTCTCAAGAGTCTTCTCCAACACCACAGTTCAAAAACATCAATTCTTCGGTGCTAAACTTTTTTTATAGTCCAACTCTACATCCACACATGACTACTAGAAAAAAAACATAGCTTTGACTAAACAGATTTTGTTGGCAAAGTAATGCCTTTGCTTTTTAATATGCTGTCTAGGTTTTCATAGCTTTTCTTCTAAGGAGCAACCATCTTTTAATTTCATGGCTGCAATCACCATCTCCAGTGATTTTGGAACCCCAAAAAATTAATTATCTCACTGTTTCCATTATTTCTCCATGTATTTGCCATGAGTGATGGAGCCAAATGCCATGATCTTAGTTTTCTGAATGTTGAGCTTTAAGCCAACCTTTTCACTCTCCTCTTTCACTTTCATCAAGAGATTCTTTAGTTCTTCTTCACTTTCTGTTAAAAGAGTGGTATCATCTGCAGATCTGGGGTTATTGATATTTCTCCCAGCAGTCTTGATTCCTGCTTGTGCTTCATCCATCCCGGCGTTTCTCATGATGTACTCTGCATATAAGTTAAATAAGCAGGGTGACAATATACAGCCTTGACGTACTCCTTTTCCAATTTGGAATCAGTCTGTGGTTCCATGTCCAGTTCTAAGTATTGCTTCCCGACCTGCATACAGGTTTCTCAAGAGGCAGGTCAGGTGGTCTGGTATTCCCATCTCTTTAGGAAGTTTCCATAGTTTGTTGTGATCCACACAGTCAAAGGCTTTGGTAGTCAGTAGAGTAGAGTAGATGCTTTTCTGGAACTCTCATGCTTTTTGATGATCCAGCAGATGTTGGCAATTTGATCTCTGGTTCCTCTGCCTTTTCTAAATCCAGCATCTGGGAGTTCACGGCTCACGGGCTGCTGAAGCCCGGCTTGCAGATTTTTAAGTGTTACTTTACTAGTGTGTCCTACTGCTGCTGCCGCTGCTATGTCGCTTCAGTCGTGTCCGACTCTGTGCGACCCCATAAATGGCAGCCCACCAGGCTCCCCCGTCCCTGGGATTCTCCAGGCAAGAACACTGGAGTGGGGTGCCATTTCCTTCTCCAATGCATGAAAGTGAAAAGGGAAAGTGAAGTCACTCAGTCGTGTCTGACTCTTCCTGACCCCATGGACTGCAGCCCACCAGGCTCCTCTGTCCATGGGATTTTCCAGGCAAGAGTACTGGAGTGGGGTGCCATTGCCTTCTCTGTCACTAGCATGTGAGATGAGTGCAGTAGTTTGAACATCCTTTGGGATTGCCTTTCTTTGGGATTGTAATGAAAACTGACCTTTTCCAGTCCTGTGGCCACTGCTGAGTTTTCCAAATTGCTGGCATATTGAGTGCAGCACTTTCACTGCATTATCTTTTAGGATTTGAAGTAGCTCAACTGGAATTCCCTTACCTCCAATAGCTTTGTTTGCAGTGATGCTTCCTAAGGCCCACTTGACTTCACATTCCAGGATGTCTGGCTCTAGGTGAGTGATCACACCATCATGATTATCATTTTTAGGATGGCATATAAGTTAAATAAGCAGTATGCTCTTTACAACTTCAGACTTGACTTCTCTCTTAGAATGTAGCAGAATCACCCCCGAGTTACGATCCTCAGGTATTTATTCATTTTTAAGTTTTATTTCTTTGTTTTTGACTGTGCTGTGTCTGCCTTGCCTTGCGGGCTTTTCTTTAGTGGCGGCATGTGGTTGCAGAGGTCTCCTCTGCAGTTGCAGGGCACAAGCTTCTCATTGCGGTAGCTGCTTTTGTTGCGAAGCAGAGGTTCTAAGGCATGCGGGCTCAGTTGCTCTGACTCCTAGATTCTGTAGTTGCAACTCCCAGGCTCTACAGCACAGGCTTAGTGGTTGGTGGTGCATGGGCTTAGCTGCTCCATGGCAAGTGGGTTCTTCCTGGATCAGGGATTGAACCCATGTCTCCTGCATTGACAGGTGGATTCTTTACCACTGAGCCACCAGGGAAGTTGGATCATCATTCACTGAGGGCCAGACATCATGCCAAGTGTTCTGCGTGCATTAAGGCCTTTAACCCTCACAGTCTGGTGTTGTCGCCTTCCCAAGGGGGCATGGAGAGAAGCCCAATTCTGTTCACTCACTGGCTGTGCGTCTCTGAGAAAATAGTGATTCCAAGCTCCCTAAATCAGTGCTCTCATCTGAAAAATAGGAGAGCCAGTGGGAGAATTAATGAGAAAACACTTGGAGTCGAGTGAGTTTCACCTGGGAAAAATAATTTAAATAACAAACACATTTCCCCCAGGGAGCTTCACATACAGTCAGGGCAAACTGCAGTGCAGTGGTGTTCCTTTCTGCTGGACAGAGATCTCGGGCTCTGCCTCTCTTCTGTCCACTGCTGCTGTTACTGCTAAGTCCCTTCAGTCGTGTTCCACTCTTTGCCACCCTGTGGACTGTAGCCCACCAGGCTCTTCTGTCCATGGGATTCTCCAGGCGAGAATACTGGAGTGGGTTGTCATTTCCTCCAGGGAGGAGGATCCAGGGATAGAACCCACGTCTCTGTCTCCTGCATTGGCAGGCGAGGCGGGTTCTTCCTGGGAAGCCCATTCTGTACATTACTGGTGAGAAACCAAGAAGAGATGAAATCAAACAGCCATGACCATAAATGACTGTTTTCTTTTACTTGATTTTTTTCTTCCTAATTCAAAAACAAGATCTATCACAGCACAATAATGTTTGGAAAGGAATTATAACTAATTCCTGGGATTAGTGTTCTAAGGAGAAAAATGAAGATTTGCTACATACTTATCTTTAAAATAAATGAATTATTTTTTATATTTTGTGTAGTTTCCTTTTCCTTTTTTGGAATTTTGGGGTTGTTAAAAGCTATCTCATATTAATAAGTCTCATGGTGATCGTGGAAATACACATTAACTTCAATTATGGGGCTTAAAGAATCTAATAAAAGAAGTCAACAGGAAAGCAGTGATGAGAGTTGAGACAACCGTGATGGAAAGAGAAAAAGTAATCCGGTTTGAAGCACCAGTTAAGTTTAATGTTTTGAATAAATGGACAATCTCAAAAAGATTAGCTTGACTTAAATTGCTCATTTAAATGTTTATACTCTGTGGTCTAAAACCTTGACGAATGAAACAGTAACCCTGACTTACATTTGCAAATGTAACGCTTATGTTGATTTTTTTTCTCCCATAAACTACCTGTCATTGAATGCCATAATGTGCCTCTCGATTACAACTTATTCCTTTATGGACTTCTGCTTCCTTTAAATTTAGTCGCCTGTCTTCTTTGAGTGAAGAATGGTGTCAGCATTTCTTTTTCTAGTTCCACATCAGTCCACAGATCATGCATTTATTATCCATCTGTGTTTGTCTCTCTGTCTGTATTTTAAAATGACAATTTATTTTTGAACTACTTGTAGCAATATTTAACCACTGAACCTTTTAATTACTTACACCGCTGACAAGCAGAGTACATTTAGAGTTTGGGGGGAAAAAAACTCCTGGTGCATGAAAACTGAACTGAAATAGAAAATGACTGCTCCTTTCCCATTAGATATCCTGCTAGATTTATAGTGCAATGAGAAAATCCAAGGATAATGTCGACAGCAATTGAGGGCACATTGTCTATCGTGAATAATATGAGAATGTAATTGACGCGTTCAGTTTGAAGCAGGAGTAAGCGTAGACAAGAATAAACAGTAAAACAAGAATCCTTCCCCTCTTCCAATTAAGAATTTCAATCAAGTGGGCCTTTTCCTAGGGGGTCATTCTGCAGAACTGTGGTGCTCTCACAGGTTTCTAGGTTTGTGGAATGAATGTTCCCCATGTATCAGCCATCTAGCTCTCAGTAATTAAGTGAAAGGTAGTTATTTAGCATACTTTATCCATCCTTGAAAGACTACTTCATTGTTATTCTGTGAACAAGCAGTAGTCCTCAAAAATAATGAGTTTAATTTCTGGTTTCAGATAGCATTTATTTAATACCTAATGCATGCATCATACTATTCTTATAATTTTTTGCATAAATTATCCCATTAATTTGAAAAGCATCTTCCAGCATTCCCTTAGCTAAGTGATAAAATTGTCACAGCATGCCTGAGAGAATTGGATTGTCAAAATATTCAGAGGCTAAACAAATACCCCACTAACTAAGTACCAGGGCTCATATTTGATCAGACAGTCTTAGTTCGAATATGGTGGTGGAGGCTGATTTGGGAATTACAGATTTGGAATTACTTTTCTACCACTTTGACTTAATTATTTTTAATAACTACTTTTATGATTTTTGAATTATATTGTTTCACATATAAACAATACATAAAATATGTAAGAAACAATTACCTATAAATCTGTTGCCTACCAACTTCTAGTCATATTTTTCCATATTTCATTCCATTTTTATTTTCTATAGTTATAAATGGTAGATTATATAACTAGAATTTGGTAGTCCGTTATAAAACTGGATTTCCAGATGGTGCAGTGATAAAGAATCTGCCAGCCAATGCTGAAGATGCAAGAGATAACAGGTTTGACCCCTGGGTTGGGAAGATGCCCTGGAGAAGGAAATGGCAACCCACTCCAATATTCTTGCCTGGGAAATCCCATGGACAGAGGAGCCTGGTGGGCTACAGTCCATGGGGGTCACAAAGAGTCAGACACAACTGAGCATACACACACATAGTTATAACTAATTCATATTGAACACTTCATATTAAATGTGTTATTTTGAATAGTTTTTTTCTTTGCTCTGGATGAAATCTCAGTCAGTTCTCCCACTTTTCTGTTAAGTCCAAAATAAATGCAAGTCTAATGTGATATAACTCTAACTTCAGAGGTCCTGTCACTTTGAGATTGGGCCTCAGGCTGGAGGTGGTGTGGGTAATTGGCACATGGGTGGTAGAGTACTAGTCTGGCAGGTACATGTGTAGTCAGACACCGTATGCAGGTGATGCATATAGTTGCTGCTTCTTTCTCTCTCGGGATACAATTTCTCCAGAACACCCTTTGCATCCCTCGTTTCAGTGTCTTTGACCTTGGCAACATCTTGCCAACGGCTTACCCGTCACCCATCACACAACCTCTGGGCCTTCAGCTTCCATCTCTTCCGCTGAGATCTCCTCTGTTTCTCATGGCCCGTTTGGGCAGGAATCCTGCTCCACCATTTGTGAAACGACAGCTCCCGCCCAGCTCAGCTGGGTTTTTTCCCCTTTCTTAGCTAAGCCAATATGTCACAGGAGTTCATGCCAGCCTCTTGAGTGCAGGTCCATCTCGTTTGACTTGGGTAAGGAGAAGCACATTATACGCTCAGACTAGCAGGATGCAAAGAACACTGACCCCTCTCACCAAATACTGCTCTTTTACCCTCCAGGGAGATATTGGACTAATGTGGGACAGTTTTATGATCTGTAGTTATGCCCTGTACAATATTAGGGACAGAAATTTAGGATGTACTGGGTATTTGACATATATTTATTTTGGCTTCAGCTGATCTTGAGAGAGAAAGAACCTTAGTTTAAGTGTTATATGTGGTCTGGAATACATACAGGTAAGTTCTTGCTTTTTTCACTTAACAGTGCATTAGGAGTATTTTTGTATAATGGAAGAGGCTAGTATAATATTTGAAGACTGTTTCATAATGCATTATAAGAAAATGCTACATTTTGAAACCCATATTGTTATTTTCATTTTTATCCAAGTTAAATGTATCTTTAATAATCATTTTAGAATGTAAATTTAAAATATTTAGAATGAATTATTTGAAACAGAATCATTGGATCAAGGGATAGGAACATGTTAAGATTTGATATGCTCTTTACAATTTTCAGAACTAAAATTAATTTCCATTTTTATTCACTAAGTTTGATAATGCTCAAATCTCTATCCCTGATAGTGAGTGTTATTTCTCTGTGTTCATTGAATGACCAATTCACTAAATTCTATAGTGAATTTTTGTTTAAATTTTTATTCTTTTTTTTTCCTCATCACTGTTTTTATTTTTTTTTACTTTAATTTATTTTATTTTTTACTTATTTTTATTAGTTGGAGGCTAATTACTTTACAATATAGTAGTGGTTTTTGCCATACATTGACATAAATCAACCATGGATTTACATGTATTCCCCTTCCCAACCCCCCCTCCCGCCTCCCTCCCCATTTGATCCCTCTGGGTCTTCCCAGTGCACCAGCCCTGAGCACTTGTCTCCAACCTGGGCTGATGATCTATTTCACCCTTGATAGTATACTTGTTTCAATGCTATTCTCTCAGAACATCCCACCCTTGCCTTCTCCCACAGAGTCCAAAAGTCTGTTCTGTACATCTGTGTCTCTTTTTCTGTTTTGCATATTGGATTATCGTTACTGTCTTTTCAAATTCCATATATATGCATTAGTATACTGTATTGGTCTTTATCTTTCTGGCTTACTTCACTCTGTATAATGGGCTCCAGTTGCATCCATTTCATTAGAATTGATTCAAATGAATTCTTTTTAATGGCTGAGTAATATTCCATGGTGTATATGTACCACAGCTTCCTTATCCATTCGTCTGCTGATGGGCATCTGGGTTGCTTCCATGTCCTGGCTATTATAAACAGTGCTGCGATGAACATTGGGGTGCACGAGTCTCTTTCAGTTCTGGTTTCCTTGGTGTGTATGCCCAGGAGTGGGATTGCTGGGTCATATGGCAGTTCTATTTCCAGTTTTTTAAGGAATCTCCAGACTGTTCTCCATAGTGGCTGTACTAGTTTGCATTCCCACCAACAGTGTAAGAGGGTTCCCTTTTCTCCACACCCTCTCCAGCATTTGTTGCTTGTAGACTTTTGGATAGCAGCCATTCTGACTGGCATGTAATGGTACCTCATTGTGGTTTTGATTTGCATTTCTCTGATAATGAGTGATGTTGAGCATGTTTTCATGTGTTTGTTAGCCATCTATATGTCTTCTTTGGAGAAATATCTGTTTAGTTCTTTGGCCCATTTTTTGATTGGATCATTTATTTTTCTGGAATTGAGCTGCAGGAGTTTCTTGTATATTTTTGAGATTAATCCTTTGTCTGTTGCTTCGTTTGCTATTATTTTCTCCCTTTCTAAAGGCTGTCTTTTCACCTTGCTTATAGTTTCCTTTGTTGTGCAAAAGCTTTTAAGTTTAATTAGGTCCCATTTGTTTATTTTTGCTTTTATTTCCATTACTCTGGGAGGTGGGTCATAGAGGATCTTGCTGTGATTCATGTCGGAGAGAGTTTTGCCTATGTTCTCCTCTAGGAGTTTTATAGTTTCTGGTCTTATATTTAGATCTTTAATCCATTTTGAGTTTATTTTTGTGCATGGTGTTAGAAGGTGTTCTAGTTTCATTCTTTTACAAGTGGTTGACCAGTTTTCCCAGCACCACTTGTTAAAGAGGTTGTCTTTTTTCCATTGTATATCCTTGCCTCCTTTGTCGAAGATAAAGGTTAGTGGATTTATCTCTGGGCTTTCTATTCTGTTCCATTGATCTGTATTTCTGTCTTTGTGCCAGTACCATACTGTCTTGATGACTGTGGCTTTGTAGTAGAGCCTGAAGTCAGGCAGGTTGATTCCTCCAGTTCCATTCTTCTTTCTCAAGATTGCTTTGACTATTCGAGGTTTTTTGTTCTTGTATGTATTTCCTAAATGGAACTATCCCTACAAAATGATCACCTTTTTTCCCTTTAATACACATATGCTAATTCCCTCCTTGTTTGTCTTATTCACTTGGACAAAATTCAAGCAACAGTGGTAAATGATTATGGAGAATACAAGTGAGACAAGATGGATTTGAATGCCTACTGATAGCACCTACAGCTTAGAACAGAGTAGACCAGAGTGATTACAAGAGTGATTCAAAACACTGCCATTTCGTGAGGTCAGTCTCCTTGTCTTAGAGCCTGTTGAGATGTGTGAGCCAGCAAAATCAGAATTACCCACCACACACAATCCTGACTCCATACTCAATAAAAATATGACAAAGGAAGTATTTGAATTTTAGAAATAACATAGTGGCCGTGAGGGGAGGCTGTTTTCTCCCTTCCCCTCATGTTGGGCTTGAGTTTTTTTGTTTTTTTTTTTTTAAGGAAAGATTTACAGTGTCTGAATTTTCCACTTTTCCTCTTGGTTGGAAAACAGTTGGACATCTCATTTGAATGTTGCTCTGTCATTAAACACCAGGACTTCCTAGGTGATGCTAGTGGTAAAGCATCTGCCTGTAATGCAGACCTGGGTTTGATCCCTGGGTTGAGACAATCCCCTAGAGTAGGAAATGGCAACAACCTCCAGTCATTCAGTCGTGTCTGACTCTTTGCGACTCCATAGGCTATAGCCTGCCAGGCTCCTCCATCCATGGAATTCTCCAGGCAAGAATACTGGAGTGGGTTGCCATTCCCTTCTCCAGGGGATCTTCCCGACCCAGGGATCGAACATGGGTCTCCTGTACTGCAGGTGGATTCTTCACCATCTGAGCCACCAGACCCCACTGATATCATAGCCGTTACGATGGATCACCCGTGTGGAGAGAGAGGAAATGCTGACTCCCAGAATGGATACCCCATGTCAAGAGCTGGGACCGCATAGCATCCTCTAAAATAATCTGCAAGTCTGGCAAATAAAAGAATTGTGCCATGGTAGCAGAGCAGCAGTGGCCTCACCAGAGTTCTCACCCTCTTCAGCAGTGATCCCAGGGAGACCTGTCCTTGTTCCTTTATTCCTCTTTCCCATGTGAACACTGGAATGAATCATACATGCTAGAAAGCACTACTCTTCCTAAACACTTACACACAAAAGACACTTTTAATTAAATGTGTGGGTGAGTGGGAAGAGGAAAGAAGTTTGCTTTTGTTTTGTTTGTTTTTGATGGTGCTGGGTCTCTGTCGCTGTGAGGGCTGTTTTCTAGTTACAGTGCGCGGGCTGTGCATTGCGCTGATGTCTCTTGTTGTGGAGCATGGGCTTTAGATGAGCGGACTTCAGCAGTTGCAGCACGTGAGCTCCGTGGTTGTGGCAGGCGGACTTAGCTTCTCTGCAGCATGTGAGATCTTCCTGGACCAGAGATCTAACCTGTGTTCTGCATTGGTAAAGAGGTTCTTAACCACTGGACCACCGGGGAAGCCCGGAAAGAAGAATTTTTAGTTAAATGAGTTTGGAACTTTAAAATGAATAAGACTGAGGCTTAAAGAACCCATACCACCTGTATAATTATGAAATCTGACAACAAGTTCAGTGCTTTGTAAGACAGAGAACAACTTTTAGTATTTATTGGAATAAAAGTTTCATGTTTATACACAAGGAATCAGTTATATAGGTTATCCAGATTCTTCATTAGCGTGAATATGCTTCTTGTTTCACTTTAAGAACATTATAGGCTGTGGGTTTGAGAAATAAAGTAGATCTATTTTTTTTTTTTTACCACCACATTAAAGGTTATAGTCTGCCTCTCTCCTCCTCCTGGTGCTGCCTCTTCTTACCATTTCTGTTTACATTCCCTGCTCCCTAAAATCTAACTTCTAAACTCAACACATTGCCAGAATAGCTTTTGTGAAATTCAGCATTGTCTATGGTACTTTATTTGTGTGCAGGTCTCATCTTACTGGACCTGCCTTCAATAGTTTCTACTATTGACCATTTTTCTTTGATGAGAGGTTTCTTGGTCCCCACTTTAACCTTGACCTTCCAACTGTTCATTTTCTGTTTTGCGTGGTCATCATTTTCTAGGTCAGCTAATTTTTAGCTCTAAAGGGTTTGATTTTGGACCTTCCTCTCAAATAATTCTCATTAGTCAGTCTCATCTGTGGCCATGGCTTCAGTTACCACCCATAGGCAGATGATTAAAAAATGCATCTCCCTGCCCAAATCTCTTTAAACTCAAAGTTGGAATTATTTTAAAAATATTTTCCACTTAATCTTTTTCTTCTAATATCTGAGATAATTCCTAGACTTTATTTTCTAATGTTTCCATGACATTTTTATTTAGATAAATCTAACAGCTTTTCATTTTCTGATCATTCTTACATTGTACCATTCTGTTCTCATTGTGTGAATGAAATCTCTATTTGATCTTATTCAAAGGATAGCATTTCAAGTGTTGTGATGCCCTCACATTCTTAGAATTACATTTTCTTTATCTATTTTTGTGTTTTTCATTTTGACTGTTTTAGCTTTTGAGTTTGTTTTTTGTTTTCATTTTTTTTCCTCTTATATTTCACCAATCTTGTCTTAAAATATGAAATGTATTAGTTGTCTATGTTTTGGTTTATTATTAGGGAGAAGGCAAAATGCTGGGAAATCCTGTTTCTTGAAGGGTCCAATTTTTTAGTTTGGGACTACATAGCAGTCGTCTGTTAACACGTTTTCGTCTTATGTTCAATGTCTGGCAACTAAACACATTTCTTCTGTATATATGAAGTACTATTTTCTCCTCATATTTAAGGATTAGTTTTATGGCGCTGTGGTAGTATTATTTTATATCTAGGCCTGGTGTTGGCTAAGGGTAGAGTGTTCCATTTCCTTTCAGTCCACACTCCTGTTGATTAGGTAGTAATAGTTTTCTCAGAGTTCAGATGGGGGAGGGTGATGTGAATATGTACCACTCAGGATTCTGGTATTATGCAGTATTTGTGGGTAATTTGGAAAGCAGTTCTTTCAGGTTGCAGAAGGATTTCCTCCAGATCATGCTATCTAGTGTTCTGGCATGAGGAACACAGATTATCCCTGAATTAAGCATTGCCATAGTTCATTTTTGGCTGGTGGCATCCTCATATTCAGAATATACTTTACACTCTTTCACCTTCCACTCTTGGATATGTTTTACTTCTCAGTTTGTATAAAATGTTTACTTAATTTTAAAGCAATTATCACAAGCTTATGGGACAGAATAAGTCAAAACACATGAAGCAGGAAATATTATTATTAAATTATGTGGTTCAGCATCTCTGGAAGTTTGTGAGAAATTGAGTATTCTGTTTTTTAAATCATCATTCGAAAGCCATTAACTATTGATAGGTAAGCAATAGATTTTCAATAGAAAACCATTTTGTATTTTCAGTAGAAACCATTAAATATTGATAGGCAATCAATAGATTTTCAATAGAGAAGAATTTTGTATTTTTAGTAGAAAACCATTAACTATTGATAGATAATCAATAGATTTTTGGTAGAAAACCACTTTGTATTTTCAATAGAAAACCATTAACTATTAATGGGTAACTTATGATAGGTCACTTCTCTCATAACAATTATGTCACTAAAGCATTACTCTGTATGTTTTAGATTCCTTATCTCAAAAGAAATCTTTCAAAAACAGAAGATTTATAATCTGATGCACTATATACTTAGAAAAATATATTCAAAAAATCAAACAGTAAGAGTTTTTGTCATGGGACAATATATAGATAGTACAAGGTTTTTTGCATGTATATTTTGTAGAATGCAGAATTGACCACATACTTAATACCATGTGTCATGTAAATATGAGGACCTAGAGATAGGAAACCATTAACGGCCTCCTTGGTGAAACCTTTAGAGAATGTCTGGGGAACCGCTACAGGACTGCAGTGGTGGAAATCCTCTCATCTACCCTCTCATCTGTTGCCTTGAGGCCACTAAAATATTATCAGTTCTTTACTTAGTGAGGTATATATGAGAGTTCAAAGGTCATCTCCAAGGCAATCAATAATTTATACTGTTGTTGTTTAGCCTCTGTCTTGTCTGGTTCTTTGCAACCTCGTGGACTGCAGCACGCCAGGCTTCCCTGTCCTTCACCATCTCCCAGAGCTTGCTCAAATACATGTCCATTGAATTGGTGATGCCATCCAACCATGTCATCCTCTGTTGTCCCCTTCTCCTCCTGCCTTCAATCTTTCCCAGCATCAGAGTCTTTTCCAATGAGTCAGCTCTTCGCATCAGGTGGCCAAAGTATTGGAGCTTCAGTTTCAGCATCAGTCCTTCCAATGAATATTCAGGGTTGATTTCCTTTAGGATGGACTGGTTGGATCTCCTTATAGTCCAAGGGACTCTCAAGAGTCTTCTCCAACACCACCATTCAGAAGAATCAATTCTTCAGTGCTAAACCTTCTTTATGGCTTTATATTCTATATGCAGATAATTTCATATGGACACACACACATACAAATACATAAGCACTTTTAGACCATTTATTTTTCATATAAGCACGCTGCTGCTAAGTCGCGTCAGTCGTGCCTGACTCTGTGTGACCACATAGATGGCAGCCCACCAGGTTCTGCTGTCCCTGGGATTCTCCAGGCAAGAACACTGGAGTGGGTTGCCATTTCCTTCTCCAATGCATGAAAGTGAAAAGTGAAAGTGAAGTCACTCAGTCGTGTCCGACTCTTCACGACCCATGAACTGCAGCCTACCAGGCTCCTCCATCCATGGGATTCTCCAGGCAAGAGTACTGGAGTGGGATGCCATTGCCTTCTCTGATATAAGCATGAATATATATGAATATACATGTATGCATATTTAGTATATAATTGGAAAGTTTTTCATCAGTATGTAGATAGAAAATGAACATATTTTTCAAGCCACTCAGTGGGAACGTGGATCCATATTATATTTTAAGTAAACCTACTGTACTCCTTATACAGTAGAGATTTTATTTTCAGCTTTGATTTCTTTTATCTTATGATAATGATCTTCAGCAGTTTGTTATGAATTATAAATATTGTAATTGGCATTTTTCCTTCATAGAAGTACACTATAGGTTATTCACTTAGCCCGTGCCTCTTTTTAAAAAAATACTTCCAGTATACTGTAATGTTCTTTATCTTTCTGGCTTACTTCACTCTGTATAATGGGCTCCAGTTTCATCCATCTCATTAGAACTGATTCAAATGAATTCTTTTTAACGGCTGAGTAATATTCCTGAGGAGTCGGGTGGGGAGGGAGGTGGGAGGGGGGATCGGGATGGGGAATACTTGTAACTATATGGCTGATTCATGTCAATGTATGACAAAACCCACTGAAATGTTGTAAAGTGATTGGCCTCCAACTAATAAAATAATATTTAAAAAAAAAAAAAAAAAAATACTTCCAATCTACCATCTCTTCTAAAGAGGTGGGACTAGCCAGAGAGGAATGCACTATTTTACCTTACCTCCCTGTCTTCAACTGCTTGGACCTGTAATGAATTCTTGTCTTGAAGTAAACTAGTATGTGTGGTAGGCCATTCAGATTTTCTCTCTGGAGATTTTGAGCCAAAGGACTCAGAGAAAGTCATCAGATAATGGTGAGTGTGAGACTCACAGAGAGTTGACACTGAACAATTCAAAGCTACATGCAAATAAAAATTATAGAGCAGAAGGAAAAGTGAAAGTGTTAGTCACTCAGTTGTGTCCTTCTCTTTACGACCCATGGACTATCGCCCGCTAGGCTCCTTTCTCAATGGAATCCTCCAGGCAAGGATATTGGAGAGGGTAGCCATTCCTTTCTCCAAGGAATTTTTCCAAGCCGGGAATTAAGCTCAGGTCTCCTACATTGTAGGTGGATTCTTTAGCATCTGAGCTACCGGGGAAACCATTATAAAAAGGACACATCACTGAGCAGAAGGAAGACAGGAGTGAAAAGGGCTAGTTACGTGGTTCTGGGTAGGTGAGGGGATTGCGCCTTATCCTCGGAGCTCCAAGGGAGTCCCCTTTCTCTTGAGACAGGTTGACTGCTCTTTTCTTTGTTTCTAAATGTTCCTGTTTGGAGTTTCTATTGTGTTGTTTAGGGCTAGGATTTCTCTCATTACATACATTTCCCCAAATTTCCTCCTTTTCTAACTGTGCAGTTTGTGCATGTAAATGTATTGTAAAGTATTAAGTAAAACGATCAAACAAATTAGAAGGTAAATGAAGAAGTATGATAAGTACATACTTGGAAAAACAAAATGTATTTATATGTAGAATATGTTTGATTATGTAGCAAAAACTTGCTATATGTTAATTAATATACTACCATGGAGTTTTACTATTTGTGGGATAATTTTGGCAGATACTGCAAAAATTGCTGGCTTATTAGATATATAATTTAATGAAATGTAATATTTAAAAGTTTTGAAACTTTGAGTAAGTTTTTTTATTCCCAAGTTTTTTTTAACAAAGATTGATGCTATCATCATTGTTGCTCAGTTGCTAGGTCGTGTCCCACTCTTTGTGACCCTATGGACTGCAGCATGCCAGGCTCTTCTGTCCTTCAGTACCTCACTAGAGCAAGCATAAAAATTCCTACACATAAAAAATAATTGTAGTGAAATGACACAATTCATCTCAACATTATTGGACTCTTAATGACACTTTCATAGTTTGAGGCCATGGTCAGTTTATTTAATATAATTATTCATTGACTTTGAACATATCTGATGGAAAATTCTGATTTTAATTTGTCTCAAGAACTGAATTTAATACTATTATTTGCTACATTAAGGGACAACTAACACCAAATAGCCAAATAGCATCAAAAGCCAAATCTTATACCAGACCTTTTCTCAACGTAGTTTTATTTACGGACATGATTTTATCTCTAATAGTTTCTTTTGCTTCTTCTTTAAAAAGTCTCTGAATGTTCTTTTATTATAATAGTGCTAAAGTAATAGAAACTTGAATGTTGTTAGATCATGCAGTAAAAAACACAGTTTCAACAATCTTTCTGAGAAGATATAAACTGCATTCAGTTTATGATTGAAGGCAGTTTGTGGGATAATAACATAGAGGAAACACCATGTAAAAACCTTCTTGCCATTAATATTAGTGTATGTTAGCTCTGCGTGCTGCTCCGGCTGTGCCTGGAGCTGTTCGTGCCAAATCTGAGAGCCCAGAAACCATCACAAATGAACATCCCTTGTCAGAAAGGAAAATGATGATACTAGTGAGGTCTGAAAGAGAAGAGTAAAGAAGTCAAAGAGAACTGGTAGAATCAGGACATATAAGTGTGAAAACTGGGGATTATTTAAAATGCTCATTTGGAAATATGAAAATATGGTCATATTCCCCATTACTATTATTTTAAAGAAAAATGTTGAGAAACAAAGTTCTTTTTCCTCACTATTAAAATTAATTGACAAATGCCACAGCTGATTTCAGAAACAGTTAACACTCAGGGAAATGAAAAGTAAATCCTTTACATATCTTTATGCCATGGCTTTTAGCGACACTAATCAAAAAATCCCATAAATAATCTTTTCCTTGCAGTTTTTCACAGTTAGTTCCTCTCAGAAGTTCAAGTAACTCCAATGAGAAAATGAGCTTTAGTATTAAAATTTTCTAGTAATGCTGCTATGTTGGTACTTATGTTTTGCTAAAAAATGAATATTTCAGGTGTTGAAATAGTTAATAGTAGGAAACATAATGTCATTTGTGCTGGAGTCACTGTAACAACATGTGAATAATTAATTTAAATTTTCCAATAAATGTTCAACTATGGCTCACTTGTATTTTATGAGGCACAGTGACATTTTTAAGAATATTCAGGCCTGAAATAGTAAAACCCATGACTGAAGTAAATATTATGATTACTGTTGCACATAAACATAATATTAGATTTTTCAGGGTTTTGTGGTCCTGTAGTTAATATCTATTGATACAAAGGATTACAAATATGGATTGTCAGAAGGCAATAGATAGGCTTATTTCTCTTATTAAGCATTGAATTTATAAACATGAAAATGTTAAAGCAATCTTTAACAGCAGCGTGAAGAGTAAATATATATGTTTACATAATAGGATTTATTTAGTCTCCAAACTGGGACTTGGAGTAGGCTAATTAAAATATAATAGCTAAACTTCTCAATAACTTTTCTTTTTCTCTCTGGTGATTTATTTGTTTTACTTTTTCAGTGTGGAAATCTCATTTTAACATGATATACTTTGGGACTATCAAATGTATTCCTATGATCATAAATTCAAAGAGACTGGTAGAGTATAAAATCACTCTATTATTGTAACTACATTTTAGGATGTTGCAGGCTTAAGAACACATGATGGATTTGCTGTCTGTGCTCTGATAAAATGGTATTTAGGGTGTATAGGCTTTAATGTTCTATTAAAGGCAGTAATTGGTGCCCTGTCAGTTTAGCTCATCCTCTGAAGCATATTGGACTTCCCTGGTAGCTCAGATGGTAAAGAATCCACCTGCAATGCAGGAGACCCCATTCAGTACCTGGGTTGGGAAGATCCCCTGCAGAAGCAAATGGCAACCCACTCCAGTGTTCTTGCCTGCATCATATTAGAATCATCTTACTTATTACATACATCTTGCTTATTACTTACATCTTATTACAATATCTTTCCTTCACTTATTAATAAAATTGAAAATTAGCTTGTGTTTAATTGTGTTCACCCTTCATGGAAATCAAAGGTCTTCCTGAAAAACTTTGATGTTTGTGCTGAGAATTTGCCACTTTTCCAAAGCTGATATGCTGGTTAGACTCCAAAGGGAAAGAGAGACAAAAGTTATATAGAAAATATTTTGACAACTATCAGATAGATGTGATCATCTTTTAAACTCTAGGACTAGGAACAATCAAATACCTTCTCCAGTTTTGAATAGATTTATTTTGGACTAATTATTTTTTCTGCATTAAGGGATGAGTTTAATCATATAAGAAACAACTAATTATGAACTAATATATAAGGAAATTAAGAAAAAATGGGTTGAATTAAAGAAAACTATGTATTTTTTATGTTAAAAATGACACATTGGCTTAGAGGAAAAAGATGAGGGAGTAGATTAAAACACTCTTCAAAATAATAGGCGCAAGATTCTTGAGATTAAAAAGCGAAGAAAAGTATTAAGTGTTGAATTTAAAATTCTGAACAGCATAGTCTCTTTTTTTTATTTTACTACAGATCATTTATAATGGAGATTCCCCGAAACAATCTTACAAAATCATTAAAAATCCCTTTTCTTGTTTCTTAAAACATGTAAAGAAGAGAATGAATAAAATCAATGTTTCTTACTACTGAAGGGCTGACAATATTATGCAACACAGAACATGTATTTTTCTTACAAGTTTATGTTTTCTATTTTTTGTAAGCAGACTTCATTCCCTGGGATAATAAAGGCTTCCAGTCTTGCTAGAATTGTAAGATGATTTGTCTTCATGAAAATTTCTTTTTGTCTTTTTTTACATTTTTAAATGAAAAAAATTCTCAGGTAGTGGTTATATCTCACACCAGTCAAAAAGTAGAGAACACAATAAAAGTTTCATGTGTTCATTAAAGTTTTACAGGCACTCCAATGCCTGGAAAAATAGTTGTTGCTATAATCCCCTGTAGTAGTTCTGGTTGGGCGGTATCTTATTCATTACCAGATGAAGGATTGGGGAGGAGGATTGGAAAGGGACAAAGAAGATTCCACAGCCAACCACTGATAGGTTATTTGGACTGTATTCAAGGTTCTCATGGCTTCCTGTGCTGCCATGTATAACTTGACAAACACTATCTGGGAGCAAATAGGGTTGTGGGAACTTAAGCCACAGCTTAAGATCATAGGGGGTTATTCAATGGAAACTCTATAAGAGGACGCAGTATTTTGCTAATTTCAAGATCAAGGTTTAACATTTTTAAAAACTATCCCTCCTAATTTAACTTTTTAAAATAATTTTTCTTGAGTTAAATTTATTTAATTCTTTGTGATTTGTGAATGTCCCTCAGTATATACTATATCTGGTAACTTCCACCAAAATTTTCAGTTCAATTCAGTCACTCAGTGGCGTCCGACTCTTTGCGACCCCATGGACTGCAGCACGCCAGACTTCCCTTTCCATCACCAACTCCCAGAGCTTACTTAAACTCATGTCCATTGAGTCGGTGACGCTTTTGGTGTCACTTATTTTTAATAATGTGTGTGTGTGAGCTCAGTCGCGTCTGACTCTGCAGTCCCATGGACTGTAGCCCGCCAGGCTCCTCTGTCCCTGGAATTTTCCCAGTGAGGATACTGGAGTGGGTTGCCATTTCCTTCTCCATTTAATAGCATAGACATAAGCATAAATTGTATGGAAAAAAGTTTGTATTTAACTAGTTTTAAAGGCTTACCATTGAATACATATTTTTGAATGGCAGTAATAAATCATTAAGGAAAGAAAGGAATGAACGACTAGTGAAATCACATACTACTGTAGAAAGCTGAGAAATGTTCAGGTAACTCTAATACTAATACTAATAAGAAATTAAGGAATTTTTAGAAAACATTTGCTAATTAAGAATAATGAAAGACCAGCAGTAAATAAAATACCTAAACAATATAAGAAGTTAATAATGTGACCAGATGCTAAATATTTTGCATTCTTTTTCACAGCTAGATAGAGCCTGCCTTAGACTACTTAATTGTTTTGAATATTCTTTTCTTACTTTAAGCTTTTAGGGAGAAGTGGTAAATGGGATGTTATATTGCATAGCTCTTATCTGCTAATGTCTTAACTGGCTCTCAGATTTCTCAGGTCTAGTTTATTTCTCCAGTCTTGTGGAGTAACTAACTCCCACAGAATTATCAACTCTTCCCATGAAGATTCTTTTGGATGACTTTGAACTCTTATGCTAAAGGTTCCCTCCGCCCGCCCGCCCCTGTTATTACTCAGGCTTGGGGAGTTTCCATGCAGGTGGCAAAAACAGTGCTGAAGGCCTTGGCACTTCCTGGTTCCTTTAGGTCATTCAGGCATCAGTTCACATCCTCAGATAGTTTCTCTAACTACTCTGTGGTCATGCGTCTTCATCCATTGTCTTTATGGAACATGACTTCTTATTTCAAAGCAAGAATTCTTTCAGACTCTCGGGATGTAGAAAATAAATTGAGAAATAGATTCTCCCACTATTCCAGTCCTCTTGTCACAGTGAGGTGGTTAACAGTTATGCATTATTTTTACCCATACATCATTGGATTTTTTCCATTCAAAGCCATTTATTGAGCAATTATATTCCAAGTACTGCATTTATTTCTTGGACTATAAAATCTAGTAATACATAGTCTATACTGTCCAGAGGATTACAATGTAATACTAAGAATAAACATGAAAAAATACAATAAATCTAGTAGACAAAAAATGTAGCAAGCCTAATATTGACAGGCCTCAAGACTGGAATGTATAATTGTCTTTATATGTGTACATGTTTGATTTTTGTCTCTATTTTGAGCATCTCTTTTCATCTAATAATAGAAACCATAATCTCCATCAGTTTCAACATTTTTAGTAATTTTAGATGTAATACTTTCTCAATTCCCACTTAAATATCAGTACTTGAATTTTCTCTTCATAATGATTGCCTCTGTAAGCCTTGAAGTCAAGGACATCTCCTTTAATTGTGTGATACTTAACCACTGTCTGTTAGAAAGTGGAGATGTCTGACCAAGGCAGCAGAGGGGGGCGGGGGCGGGCACAGGCATACTGCTAGCAAAGGAAGGTCACACTCTGCAGAGAGCAGACAATGGTTAATAGGGTTCCCCCACCACGAGGGGATTTGGCACTGTTTTGATGGTGGGGAATGCTAAAGACTCTGGCTTATTTTCACAAGTTTGCTGAGTTTCCCCAAGGAGACGAAACACAGGTCACCTACTGTGCAATATGCTGATGCAGACTCCACTCCATCTTTCTCTTCTAGACGGAGCAGGTGTGTGCGTGTCCTCCAAGCTCACACCCAGTCTTGTTTTACTGCCTTTGTTCTGACTTGGAAGTCCTATAAGTTTCTCAAGAACAAAGTTGTTGCTATTCAGGTGCTCAGTCATGTCTGACTCTTTGCGACTCCATGAACAGCAGCACGCCAGGCTTCCCTGTCCTTCACTATCTCCCAAAGTCTGCTCAAACTCATGTTCATTGAGTCGGTGATGCCATCCAACCATTTCATCCTCTGTCGCCTCCTTCTCCTCGTGTAATGAAGACTGTTTCTTCTTCTCTGCTCTTTCCAATTCCATATAGTGCACCATTCATTGATATCATTGTAGTTTCAAAATATTTTGAAAAATACACAGGCAACCAACATAAAACAAATTTTAACTTTTAAAGTTATGCAGTTCCAAGTCTCATCAAAAAATTACTTTGGATGTCTAGGAGAAAGATCACACATAATGAGACAGGGGAAATAAAGACATAAAGAATAATATTGGAATACATCATGTCATTGAACAAATAGGAGCTCCATCATGTCAGGGTTCCCCTCCATTCTCCATGATTCCCATGTTATCTGTAATTCTTGGGGTCTCCTTAAGGTTATTGCATCTCTAGATGATGTCTTGTTTCTGGTCACCATCAGTGACTCTGGATGGCTTTTACTGAGCTATAATTAGCCCTATCTGGTACTGATCCCATTTGCTTCTCAAATATCCATAATCATCTTTATTGACTTCTACTGAATTTCCCATTTTCACTTTATCTCTGACATGTGGTGTATAAAGTTTTCCACTATGATGTCCCTGGTTACATTTATCAGATTTCTGCACAGTTGCTAACCTTTTTCTGTCAGTAAATTCTTGACACTCCTATAGTGTAGATAGCTTCATGTACTTTATTTTACTTTTTCTCAGCCACAGGAAACCCAGTGGACCTGCTTCTTACTTAGGGTCTGACAATCTACTTATCTCCTTTCATTTATTGCTCCCATAAAAACCAGCTGATAGAGAAATGAGTCACTCTCATTTTTTCTGGAATCTCAATATTCAACTAGAAATCTTGAGTTAATGTTAATCTTACATTCTCTCCATTTCTTTTTATTTCCAAAAACAATACCTTAAAAGATCACAGGTTATTCCTTCTTGAGAGAGTTATAGCGATAACAAAATCTCCAGATCTCCTTTTCATTTCCCCAACTTGTCCATCTATAAAGAGATGGGAAACCTTCTCTGTGAAGATGTGTGTGCTAAGTTGCTTATGTACTGTAGCCCGCCAGGCTACTCATTCCATGGGATTCTCCAGACAAGAATACTTGAGTGGGTTGCCATACCCTTCTCCAGGTGATCTTCCCAACTCAGGGATTGAACCCACTCTCTTACATCTCCTGCATTGGCAGTCTGGTTCTTTATCAGTAATGCCACCTGGGAAGCCCCCATAGAGATGAAGGATAAGAATAATCTAGGCAAGAATATTGGGGTTGGGATCCAGCAACTAAGCATGGGAGTTCATCCATTGTTAAAGGATTAAAGGGAGATAGAGAAAGTTGCTAAGGAGGTGGGAGAGTTGATGATGGGAAAATGTGAATGCTATTGATTAATTTTCTTTTCTAACTGAAATAATAATAATAAAGATTATCAGTCAAGGATGCAAAAAGGGAGCAGATATTTGGAAGTTTGAAGACAGAAGAAAGTCAGAACTGAATGTCTTCGAAAGAGGGAAAACCAGTGGACTATGGAAATGTGCTGTGTTTACCATGAAGTATTGAGGACTCACTTGAGGTTTATGTTTATGAACTTAAACATGAGACTATTCTGGATTTCTGGAATATATGGACATTTTTGTGCTTCTGGATCATGCTTGTATTCTAATCAATCATGTTTAAACAGGTAATGTAATTTATACAACTTAAATCAGAGTGACGGTTATCTTTAGGATGCTTTATGTGGTTTATTTTTGACCAGAAATAATAGTTTTTGTATAATTTCTACTCTGAAACAGTCTAGCCAAAAGGAATGTCATCAGTTACTTTAAACTGAAAGAGGAACGGGAGAAAAGAAGATAATGTATTGCAGACTTATTGTGCCAAGATATATTCTAGAGTAATTTTCAAACATCCAATTTGATCCACACAATAATTTTTCATTATAGGCTGAATATAGACATACCAAAAGCAGTTGTTTGAAAATAAGTCTTAATATGATAATGTTCAAGATGAAAAGTGTGAAAACTAGAATCAACCTAGCAAAGATTCCTTTTATACTATCTTTCAAAGATAAATTTGCGTCATTGTAAAGGCTGGCATGGTGCAGTCCATGCGGTCTCAAAGAGTTGGGCACAACTGAGTGACTGAACAACAACAAAATAAATTAACAACTAAAATATTTATGCAGTTACAGTTGAAATCCCTGAACATAACTCATCACTGTTTAAATTGTGAAATGAACATATATTAATAATATCAAAATTGAGCAAACAATTTTTGTCCATAATCAGCAGGGCATGAATGATTTGCCCTTTATTAATAATTTATATGATGAAGTAAAAAAGAAAGGAAGTGTAATTTGAGTTAAAGTAATAAAAATTATTCTCTTTAAATGTGGGAAATTCTGAAAGAGGGTTCAAGCCCTAGGTTGGGAAGATCCCCTGGAGGAGGGAACAGCAACCCACTCCAGTATTCTTGCCTGGAAAATCCCATGGACAGAGGAACCTGGTGGGCTACAGTCCATGGGATCACAAAGAGTGGGGCACGACTGGGTGACTGAGCACATACAGGATTCTAGATTTAGATAATTCTAGATACAGGGATATTTTTAAATTCTAAGTCTACCTTCCCTAAACATTTGGTCTGGGCCAACCTTCTTGATCTTTCCAAGCCCCAGTTTTTCTTTGCATCTTTACATTACAGATATTGAAGTATGGGGTCTTGTGAAGATGTACTAGGTAACCTAGTTAGGAGACTTGATGTAGGATATGTAACACAAACTAAATATTCAGCATACTTTATCAAAGAATATCACTACTCTCCCAAATACCCAGTAAGTTTTGATAAACTATCAGAATCAATTAAGAGGACCAATGAATCAAAATTCCCTTTGTAGTTTAATTATACTTAGCATACTTGATTACTTTCAATAATTATTTCAAACACTGTAACAGAAAATGATGAGAATAGAAGCACTTTCCATGGGTTAAGATTAAGTGAAATCTATAAAACCAAGCTTAGCAAGTGTTAAAAATTATTTCATAACTGTCACAAACTATTTTCTAATAATTGATACATTTTGAAAGCATTCTCCTTTAAAATATTTGTATGTTTAGGTGATGTTACCTAGGTCGAAACATTATTATATTTTAAACACATCAGCAATATTGTGTAGTAAGAACTCTTCCTATTCAAATGTATTCCTTTTGTTTTACTATTTTTCCAATTTATCATGTCAGAATTTCTGTGATTAGCACTAGTACATGTATATATACCTATAACACATTTATTCATTATTCTGATGTATCTTAATGTATAAAATACATATCTGGTTGACTTATATTGACTTCTGAAAATAAATCTGAATATCCTAGAATATATCTTATAACCCTATTTTATACTGGTTTCAGACCAAAATAATGTTGCAAAAAATTTAGCATTTCAATAATGTCATTTCAAACAAAACAAAAATTCTAACTGGGAATGTTGGAAAGGAAGATGGAAGATGGAATAACTATATAATACTAGTATATAAGCTCACAAACTCATGAATTTTTTCTTTACTTTACTTCTAATATTTTGCAGACCCTACTAGATTTTTGCCTGATGAAAAATAAGTGCTGAAAATATGTATGTGTATATTGTTGACTAAATAGATGAAACATTAAGAGTGTTTTGTAAATGCAAATTTGCCTAATATAAAAGACATATTGTGCTTATGGTAATTCTGTGTAAAACTTAGTTCACATTTTATATACTTTAATTATCTGCTATATAAAGTATCATCCTGTATTTACAATTATTATATTAGCAATTAAACACTCAGAAGAAATTAAAGACCCAAGGGAAATAACCTCAAAGCCACACAATAGATTCAAATATTTGGAATAGCTATTTTAAGCAAAATATTATGAAACAATTATTCTTATAATAAATAGGGGAAAATGGCTTTCCATTTTAATAACAACGTTATAATTAGTCAAATAGTTTTTCCGTGGGATGTTTCAGTGTAATTTCCATACTGTAGACAATTAAAATAAGTCATATATCTCACAGAAGTTCCATACTTTCCTTAACATTTTCTCTTAATGTTGACTTCTCAGTGAATAAAGTATAGTATCATTCTTTATTTTAAATACTTAAAGTGTACTTAAGTTAACTTACTGTAATAAAATTATTTAAAGGATTTTTGAAAGTACTTTATTAACATAAAATAAATAGTATAAAATTCACTATTGTAAGTGTACAAGTCAATGATTTTTAGTAAATTTAAACAGTTGTGCAACCATTAATATAGTCCTATGTTAGAACATTTCTACTACTCTAAAATTATTCTTCTTGACCATGTAACTAAGGTACAGTACCCTACCCCACCTACAAACCCACGTAAGCTCCAGTCTACTCTTTGACTCCATAGACAGGTCTTTTGGATTTTTCATATAAATGGAATCACATGTTGTCTCTTGCATCTGACTCATTTAGTGTAATGTTTTTGAGGTTCCTCTGTATTGTAGCATTCATGAATTCTTTTTAATTGCAAATAGTACTTAATTGTATGACTGCACATGTTTTGCTCATCTGTTCATTATTCAGTGGACATGTGAATTGTTCCCAATTTTAGACTATAAAAAATAATAGTGGTATGAACATTTAAATGCATGTCTTTGTGTGGGCATGTTTTCATTTCTCTTGGGTAGATTACTAAGAATGGAATTGCTGGGTCTTGTGGTAAATTTATGTTTAACAATCTTGTGGAACTGTCAGCCTGTTTTCAAAAAGGCTGCACCATTTCACAGCCTTTTGTAATAATGTATGATGGTTCCTATGTCTTCATATTCTCACTAACATTTACTGTTGTGTATCATTTTTATTATAACCAAACTAGTATATGCGAAAAAGTATGTCATTTGGCTTTAATTTTCTTTTTCCTTATAAATAATTATATTGAGCATCTTTTCATGTATTTGCTAGGCATTTTTTCTCTTGTCAGTCATGGTTTTGGTGTATAAGAAGTCTTACCCTCACCTAAGATTTAAAGTTTTATACCTATGTATTCTTCTAAGTCTTATAGTTTTAGTATTTACATTTAGATCTATGATCCATTGTTAGTTAATTTGAAGAAAGTTATATAAGTTCATATTTTTCATGCGAATGCCCAATTGCCTCAGCATTATTTGTTACAATGATTATCATTGAGTTTCAGTGGGGAAATGTTACAATTTGGCTCTATTGTAACAAATTAACTAATAAATTTAAAGCTATATTTCTAGACTTTGAACTTATGTCCCAATTATCTATAGTTCTATACCTAAACCAATATCTTATGTCCTGATTGAATTTCTATGTAAACTTGAGAAGCTGCAAAAAGTTTATCAATTTCTGCAAAAATCCACCAACCAACCTAACAACAAAAAAGCAATGATAGCTCAAACCAATGACAAGCTCAAGGCTCCTAAAGAGACTTTAATAAGGGATTGTGTTGAATCTTAGATCAATTTGGGAAGAAATCCATGTTAACAATATTGAATCTTTCTCTCCATGAATGGTCTGTCTTTATTTTTTAAGATGTTCTTTAATTTCTGCCTGCAGTGATTTGTAGTTTTCAGTATGTAAGTCTTACACGACTTTAAAAAACTTCATTCCAAAGTATTTTATTTTTTGATGCCATGAGGAATGAATTTATTTCTTAGTTTTATTTTTGGATTATTCATTGATAATGTTTAAATACTCGTTGACATTGGTATATGGATCTTATATCTTTTAATGTGCTGAACTTGTTTATTACTTCCTAGAAGTGTTTCTGTGCATTTCTCAGAATTTTTTAAACCTAAAAGATACAAATAAAGACAATTTTATGTCTTTCCTCACAATACTGATGCCTTTACTTCCTTCTGTTGCTTCATTACATGTTGAACTTTCAGTACAAGATTCAGTCGGAGTCACTATCCTTGCATTATCTCCAATTTTGTAGAGAAAGCATCCATTTAAAAAAAATTATGAAGTGTGATGGTAACTGTAGGTTTTTCATGTTTGCCCTTTATCATGTTGGGGAGTTTTTTATCAAGTGTTTTCTTTCATTTTTATGTAATTGGCTTCTTTATTAAATAGTGGACTCATAGGATCAGCTGATAATTGTTCCCTCCATTTCTACTTTTATAGGAAATTTGGGAAGGGTAAGTATTTCTTTCTTAAATGTTTGAATGAAAACATCCCTGAAGCCAATAGGATCATCTGAGTTTACTTTGAGGGAAAACTTTTAGTTACTAACCTAATTACTTTGCATTTTATTGTTTTATTTGGATTTTCTGTTTCTTCTTCAGTTGAGCAGAGAAACTGGTAGTTTTGGGGAATATCTTTCATTTTATCTATGCTGTCTAATTTGTTAATATAAAGTTTTCCATATTATTCTCTTGTAATAATTTAATTTCTGTTATGTCAGAAATGATGCCCATTCTTTCATTCTTGATTTTGTTAATTTAGATCATCTCTTTTTTAAAATGTCAGTCTACCAAAATATTTGTCAATTTTATTGATTTTTTTTTAAAACAACCAACTTTTGGTTCATTGATTTTTCTATTAATTTTTTGTTTTTCTTTCAAATCTTTACTCTTTCTCTATCTTTACATTTAGTTTACTCTTCTTTCTTGAACTCTTAAGGAAGGTAGAAAGTTAGGTTGTTCATATGGATTCAGCTTACTGTCTACTGTCTTTTCATTTTAGCTTGAATATTTCACTTAGTGTTTTTTTTTAAAGACTGGTTTGCAGCAGTGAATGATCTCTTTCTTGATTTATTGTAAATGCTGTATTTTTGAAGAATAATCATTTGAAGTCATTACATTTTGGATACTTTTTTAAGCAGCCATTTTAATTTCAGTTAAAGCATATGTGCATTTTCTAATGCCTATTACTCTTTTGTGTCTACGTAGCTTTGCTGAAGAATAAGTCAAATGAGAAGTAAACCTCTTGATAACTTTCATATGAATACTAAAGGTAACACAGCTTATCGCTAAAAGGCTATTGGCAACTAATTCTTAAAAGGAGAGAGTATGGTGATTTGGTGTCCAGTAGGGCTTCCCTGGTGGCTCAGTGGTAAAGAATCCACCTGCAGTACAGGAGACTAGAGTTTGACCCTTGGGTGGGGAAGATCCATTAGAGGAGGGAATGGCAACCCACCCCAGTTTTCTTGCCTGGAAAATCCCCTGGACAGAGGAGCCTGACGGGCTACAGTCCATGGGGTCACAAAAAGTTGGACACTAGTGAGTGACTAACACTTTCACTTTATTTATTTACTTTTTTAGGTTTATCTGCCTTTTCATGATCTCAAGGAGTGGTCTATAAATGTTTTACATATATTTATCAGAAGGAGTGGAAATCAATGTGAACTGTTAAAGGTCTCAAAGGGATGCTTGTGTCTGAAGCAATCAAAGCCAAAATATATGCTTCTACTATGTCGTCTCTGACAGGTTAATGTCTATAAAAATATACCACTCATTTCTTTTTGGCATTTGCTATTCTTTACCATATGAGCCATGAAGGAAGCCCCACCAATCACCATTAAAGTAATTACTTAAATTTCAGCTGTCCTCCTTTTGGGTGGAGTAATTTAGCAATGAATTTAAAATCAGTTATTTTAAATTAAAAAAAAAAATCAGTCGTCCTGCATTCATTCCCTATTCCTCTTAAAACTAGGAGGTTCACTACTATGAGAAACCAAATATATATATATATATATATATATATATATATATATATATATATATATTTTTTTTTTTTTTTAGATAAAAGTCCTTTTTAGCTGTGTATCTGTCCTGGTATTTTCTAAACAGAGAAAGCTGCCAACACAAAGAGCAGAGAGCATTTGTCCCTTTCAAATCTTTGTCTCCAGAATTCAAATGTAGAATTTTCCTGAAGCAATTTGCCTGGAATGTGACATGTTGCACTGGCCAGTCATTACCTTTTGTTTCTAGTGACCCTAATACTCTAAATGGACTTAGTAGCATTACATATTCACAAACCAAGTGACTATCCACAGGGCTAGTCAGAGATTGCTGTTCATCCACAGAGGACCATCTCCCTGAACACACACACATACGCACTGGTGCATACAATATCCAACTTTGTGGATACGGCAGCTCCCTAAACTGGAGGAGAAGATGGGATGAGGGAGAAGGGAACCAAATCTTGCATCCCACTTCATATGCAGATCATTAGCTTGAGTATCTGGAACTCTCCAGGGCTCTAGCGATTCCTGTGCCACCATTCCTCTGACCTCACAAAATCATACCCGTATTTCTCGGTTGGTTTTTGCCAACTATGTGATTAGAAGTGAAATCATGTTCCTGTGCCAATTTAGAAGTCTCTAGAGTGACTGTAGACTCAACTATTTTTTCTTATCTTGTTCAGTCTCTTAAGTCATGTCCAACTCTTTGCAACCTCATGGACTTCAGCATGCCAGGCTTCCCTGTCTTTCCTCATCTCCTGGAGTTTGCCTAAACTCATGTTCATTGAGCAAAGATATCATCCAACCATTTTATCTTCTGTTTCCCCCTTCTTCTCTTGCCTTCAGTCTTTTCCAGCATCAGGATCTTTTCTTTTTTTTTTTTTTTTTTTTTAATCAGGATCTTTTTTAGTGAGTGAGTTCTTCACATCAGGTGGCCAAAGTTTTGGAGCTTCAGCTTCAGTATCAGTCCTTCCAATGAATATTTAGAGTTGATTTCCTTTAGGATTGACTGGTTTTATCTCCTTGTTATCCATGGGACTCTCAAGAGTCTTCAGCACCACAGTTCAAAAGCATCAATTCTTCTGCCCACAGCCTTTTTTGGGCTTCCCAGGTGGTAACTAGTGGTAAAGAATCCGCCTGCCAATACAGGAAACACAAGAGGTGTGGTTCGATCCCTGGATCTGGAAGAGCCCTTGGAGTAGGAGATGGCAACCCTTTCCAGTATTCTTGCCTAGAGCATTCCATGGACAGAGGAGCCTGGCAGGCTACAGTCCATTGGGTCGCAAAGAGTCGAATATGAGTTAGCACACACAGACAACCTTCTTTATGATCCAACTCTCACATACATACATAACTAGGGGAAAAAACATAACCATGACTATATGGACCTTTGTCAGGAAAGTGATGTCTCTGCTTTTTAATACGCTGTCTAGGTTTGTCATAGCTCTTCTTCCAAGGAGCAAGCATCTTTTAATTTCATGGCTGCAGTTACTGTCCACAGTGATTGTGGAGACCAAGAAAATAAAGTCTGTCACTGTTTCCATTTTTTTCCCCATCTATTTGCCATGAAGTGATGGGACCAAATGCCATGATCTTTGTTTTTGAATGTTGAATTTTAAGCCAGCTTTTCACACACCTCTTTCATCTTCATCAAGAGGTTCTTTGGTTCCTCTTTGCTTTCTGTCATTAGGGTGGTATCATCTGCATATCTGAGGTTGTCGACCTTTCTCCCAGAAATCTTGATTCCAGCTTGTAATCATCTAGTCTGGTATTTCACATGTTGTACTCTGCAACACCCAGTTTCCCCCACAGCCAGTCCCTTCCTGTCTTGATAAACCATCAACTTCATCTCTGCAGTTGACTGAGGGAACTGGTCATGGGCAGTTTGTCTGTTGGCTGAGAAAGGACTGCCAAGTGTCTGACTGTGGGATGGGTCCATTGCTAACCAAGGTCTCTTTCTTTGCTAAACTTCTGGGCTCATCTCTCCTCTACCCCACTTTCATACACCTTCAGCTACCAGAAGTTCCACTTTTATTTTACTCTAATTTTTAATATCCTATGAGTCTCTTAGTTTCTATATCATATACGATTTGGTGGCATATATCTGATTACTTCAGCATCTGATAAGACATTTTACATATAAGCCCATAATGTAGCTAAATTTTTTAAATTTTTATTTTATTTTTTTTCTTTTTTTTTTAATTTTTCAGTGGGTTTTGTCATACATTGATATGAATCAGCCATAGAGTTACACGTATTCCCCATCCCGGTCCCCCATCCCACCTCCCTCTCCACCCGATTCCTCTGGGTCTTCCCAGCCCACAGGCCCGAACACTTGACTCATGCATCCCACCTGGGCTGGTGGTCTGTTTCACCATAGATAATATACATGCTGTTCTTTCGAAACATCCCACCTTCACCTTCTCCCACAGAGTTCAAAAGTCTGTTCTGTACTTCTGTGTCTCTTTTTCTGTTTTGCATATAGGGTTATCATTACCATCTTTCTAAATTCCATATATATGTTTTAGTATGCTGTAATGTTCTTTATCTTTCTGGCTTACTTCACTCTGTATAATGGGCTCCAGTTTCATCCATCTCATTAGAACTGATTCAAATGAATTCTTTTTAATGGCTGAGTAATATTCCATGGTGTATATGTACCACAGCTTCCTTATCCATTCATCTGCTGATGGGCATCTAGGTTGCTTCCATGTCCTGGTTATTATAAACAGTGCTGCGATGAACATTGGGGTGCACGTGTCTCTTTCAGATCTGGATTCCTCAGTGCGTATGCCCAGAAGTGGTATTGTTGGGTCATATGGCAGTTCTATTTCCATTAAATTTTTTTTAATATTGAAGAGTTATTCTGAGAAAATAGTAGCCCTCCCTGAATTTTTGTATCTTAGCTGTCAAACCATACATAACATGTCAAGTATTTTGTCACTTTAATTTCTTGTAAACCATAATCATTTTTTGGCTTAGCACTTAGGCCCTCTTAAGGCCCCAGTCTCCTATTGCTACTTCTCCTTCAGTTCAGTTCAGTTCAGTCGCTCAGCCGCGTCTGACTTTTTGCGACCCCATGAATGGCAGCACACCAGGCCTCCCTGTCCATCACCAATCCCCGTAGTCCACCGAAACCCATGTGCATTGAGTTGGTGATGCCATTCAGCCATCTCATCCTCTGTTGTCCCTTCTCCTCCTGCCCCCAATCCCTCCCAGCATTAGGGTCTTTTCCAGTGAATCAATTCTTTGCATGCGATGGCCAAAGTATTGGAGTTTCAGCTTCAGCATCAGTCCTTCCAATGAACACCCAGGTCTGATCTCCTTTAGGATGGACTGGTTGGATCCCCTTGAAGTCCAAGGGACTCTCAAGAGTCTTCTCCAACACCACAGTTCAAAAGCATCCTTCGGCACTCAGCTTTCTTTATTGTCCAACTCTCACATCCATACATGACTACTGGAAAAACCATAGTCTTGACTAGATGGACCTTTGTTAGCAAAGTAATGTCTCTGTTTTTAAATATGCTGTCTAGGTTGGTCATAACTTTTCTCCCAAGCAGTAAGTGTCTTTTAATTTCATGGCTGCAGTCACCATCTACAGTGATTTTGGAGCCCAAAAACATAAAGTCTGACACTGTTTCTACTGTTGCCCCATCTATTTGCCATAAAGTGATGGGACCAGATGCCATAATCTTAGTTTTCTGAATATTGAGCTTTAAGCGAACTTTCTCATCTCCTCTTTCACTTTTATCAAGAGACTTTTTAGTTCCTCTTCACTTTCTGCCATAAGGGTGGTGTCGTCTGCATATCTGAGGTTATTGATGTTTCTCCCGGGAATCTTGATTCCAGCTTGTGCTTATTCCAGCCCAGCGTTCCTCATGATGTACTCTGCAGATGAGTTAAATAAGCAGGGTCACAATATACAGCCTTGACGTACTCCTTTTCCTATTTGGAACCAGTCTGTTGTTCCATGTCCAGTTCTAACTGTTGCTTCCTGGCCTGCATAGAGATTTCTCAAAAGACAGGTCAGATGGTCTGGTATTCCCATCTCTTTCACAATTTTCCATAGTTCATTGTGATCCACACAGTCAAAGGCTTTGGTTTAGTCAATAAAGCAGAGGTATATTTTTTTTTTCTGGAACTCTCTTGCTTTTTCAGTGATCCAGCGGATGTTGGCAATTTGATCTCTGGTTCCTCTGCCTTTTCTAAAACCAGCTTGAACATCTGGAAGTTCACGGTTCATGTATTGCTGAAGCCTGGCTTGGAGAATTTTGAACATTGCTACTACTTCTCCTTAGGGAGATTTAAAGGCCTTTTTTTTTGTTTCTTTGATAATTCCTGCAATTCTATAGACTACATTATAATCTTTGGAAACATTTGAATAAACAGAAAGATGACTCTTTGTACGCTCACAATTAAGCCATGGTGGGAACGTATCCATGCCGGTGTGTTTATGAGTGGGGGTGTGTGTGTGTGTATTTCTTGAAGGGTGTTTGTTCAGGGAGGACAGGGCAGGTCTGTGTGTTGTGTCTAGGACTGATACGCTTATCCTTAGCTTTGCCAGTTCTGTCGTGCTCACTCTTAGATCTTGTAACTTGGTATTGTTCATGCCAATTGCTACTGTTCCTGATTACAGAGTTGTGTATTATGTCATTCAGCCACCCACTTTGAGATATTTGGGGAACACAGACAACAGTCTTGGTTTACGGTGAGAATGGACCACTGTTGGATGCTGCATCTGTCTGAAAAGAGTTTTGCCTCATGTCGGTGGCCCACTTAGTCGATGGGAAAATGTGCTATTACAGAATTACAAGTACAATGTAAATTAGGATTTTGAAAGTAAAGCAATAACTCAAAACTAAAGTCAAGTCCAAATGCATTCTCTCAGTCAGTGAGCTAAGCAATTTGGTACAGAGCCTGGGCTGCCCAAGTCCCACAGACATCTAATTGCTACAAGATTCAGGGGGTGCAATTAGGTGCAGCTCTGTGATGCTGAAATGAAGCTGGCCCTGGCTTAAAGTCCACTGCGGGACAGTAGAATAGCAGGATGGTTTGAAACAATTCTGAGGCTGAGACTAACCCATGTGTATCAAGGAGTTCCCCGGGGGCTAAGGATGCTTATCTTTGTATCCCCCAAATGTAATTTGTTCAAAGCAACTGAATCACAAAGCAGATGAAAAAAATCAACTATACCAAGATAAAGCAGAAACCTTGGTTATGTTGGTACCTGCTCTACTTTGGATTCCTTAAATTCATACCTGAACTTGGAAGAAATCATGTTACAGCAAATAATGCTTCCCACAAATGCTGATTAGGTGCATATGCCTGAAGAGCGACAGTGAGAAGGGAATGGGGAATGTTTGCTGCTACATAACTAACAGTCCCTTAAACAGAACACATTCTGATTATAGTATAACAGGAATTCTAAACCCTTAGCTATGATCTACTTATCAGTTAAAAATGTTTTTTTAACATATTTCCAGTACAAGCAATTTTAATATTCCATTGTGCTAGTTTGTAAGAGGAGTTTTCTACACTTGTGCATTTTATGAAAGAACAACAGAATAGACATTTTTCAAATTACATACTTGAAGTTTTCTTTATTGTTAGGTTTTGACCTTGAAAGTGGATTCTCCATTTCTCGGCTTCTTTTTCTTTTTCATATTGATTTCTTCTTTTGCCTGTGATGAAGCTTCATTGCCAGTGTTTCTGAAGCCCTGTGGCATGCGTTCTCTGAGCTTTGTCTCGGTGGAGAGAGTGTCAATTACCTTCTTTTCTCCGGTCTAGGTACCACCTGACTGTGTTCCCAGCATCACTGCTTGGTATTGCAGTCACACTGCTCTGGCCCTCGTTGATAATCTCACGGCTCTTCAGTCACACCTGGGTGCTGATTAGATTCAGTTGCATCTCGCCTTTATCCTGTCTCTGTGTCTTCTCTGTGATTATGGAATGCTGCTCTTACCCTACTGGGTGACTATTTAACGTTGTCCTGATTGTGTCTTCTTGAGAGACTTCTGAGAATTATTTAGCTTTCTCCGAAAGGTACCATTGACTAGATCCCAGTGATTCTTTTCACTTGAAAGATTCAAACTCTGAAATTCACATTTCATACTTAGTTTGGGGGTCAAACAATATTTTGCTATACCACAGCTTCTAAAAGAAATACAGTCTTACTTTCTCAAGGAAATCCTGTGGCTTCACACCAGATATATAACACAAAATAGAAATATTACAGGAGAAACTTGGTGGCTGAATATTTTAGAATATTAGGTTGAAAATGTGGTTGAAATGGGAAATGTCTCCCTCCTTTTGCTATTTTTTGAGTGTATACTTATTATTAAAGTAACCAAATTGGGACAATCTTGATGGAACTCTGTTAGAAGAGTTTTACAGATTTCTAATTCTGAAGAAATAAATATTTATTTCACCATAAAGGGACTGGTTATTTGATTCTTATAATCCAAAGGTAATATAGTAGAACTTTTCAAACTTCCTGTGACCTTTAAATGGAAATATGAACAGTGAATGTCTTTGAGTTTTGGGTTTTTTTTTTATAAATAACTTTGAGCATTTTTTTTTTTTTTTGCCTTATTTCTGTGCATATTTTGTCAGTGTTGTGAACCCAACAATGGTAAGTAAGTAAGTAAGTGTTAGTCACTCAGTCGTGCCTGACTGTTTGCGACCCCATGGACTGCAGCCCACCAGGCTTCTCTGTCCATGAGATTTTCCAGGCAAGGATACTGGAGTGGGTTGCCATTTCCTTCTCCAGGGGATCTTCCCAACCCAGAGATCGAAGCCGGGTCTCCTGCATTGCAGGCAGATTCTTTACCGACTGAGCTACAAAGGAAGCCCGAACCCAACAATAGGTTGTCACAGATGATTTGAGATAGAAACGCTTGGATTCAAAGTCTATTCCTATGCCTCTGTAACTGAATGAGTAAGTGAGAAGTTTAAGTCAGTTAGCTGAACTCCAAAAACCTGTTTTCTTTTGTCTAAAAAGGGGACATTAAACCACCTCCTCCTCTTTATTTTAAATACTCAAAATGAAGTATATACTGAATTTGTACACACATACACACAAAAGTTTATATAACTTATTACTAAATCCTAAGTATAAGTCAGCTTATAACTGTCCCCCCAGCACTGGAGGAAATCTGTAATTAAGTAATTAAGGGTTCATGTGTCAGTCTTCAATGGGAAAATTTTCTAATGGAGCCCTATTGTTAGGTTTGCATTTTGATTATTTTCACTTTATGCTCTAATTTTTTACATTTTACTTTGGAATCGAATCGCTGAATAAGATAATAATGTGGGATGCTGGGAGTTAAACTAGACTGAATAATAAGGAGTTCTGTGTTAATAAGAAACTGCCATGAGATAGTACAGAATGCAGAGGGAGTGACCGGCACGGCCAGCCCTAGCAGAGAGGTGTCACAAGGCAGGTGGTGGCAAGGGGCCTTGAAGGACCCCTGCAGGTTACAGGCTTATGGTAGAGGTGGGACAGAAGAGCACTGCGGGCAGACAGACTAGCTTGTGGAACGTATATGGTCTAAAAGGGTAGGTTCTACTTGGTGGTTGGTAAATAACTGGGTGTGGCTGAAATCTACCCACATGAAAGACCTGAAAAAAATGAAACTGGGAATTTGAGGCAAGATAGTGATGACAGCTCTTTATATCCAACTAGGAATTTCATTTTATACCAACTAAAGAGCCTCTTGATGAGGGTGAAAAAGGAGAGCGAAAAAGCCGGCTTAAAACTCAACATTCCCCACCATCTGCTTTATGCCACCTGTCTGTTGGCCTGGCCATGTCAGTGGCTCCTTCTGCATTTCTGTATTCTCTCATGCCAATTTCTTATTAACACATAACTTCCTATTATTCAGTGTAGTGTAACTCCCAGAATCCCACATTATTACCTTATTCAGCTTCACCAACTCAGTGGATATGAGCTTGAGCATACTCCAGAAGACAGTGGCCTGGCTTGCTGCAGTCCATGGGGTCGCAAAGACTTGGACATGACTTAGCAACTGAACAAGAACAAAGGAATTTCAAGTTTACTGAGGGGAAAACTGTCTACTTTGAAGAAATATTAAGAAAAATACATGTGGGGGATTTTTTATGAAAAGAGATGAGAAAATGATAAGACTTAGAATTCTTAGAAATTGTATATGCTAAAGTGAGAAATAAATGAGAATGAACTAAAGTGGTAGCAATGAAATGATAGAAGAGGTTCAATGTGATAAACATGCATTTTTTCAAAAGAGGAAGTATTCATATCTAATGGATGGGGGATTCAGAGACATTTAGTGTAATGAAAGATGGTGTCAATAGCATGCTTTGTGTGTGTCAAAAAATTAAATCAAGAATGTCTTTGATGGCAGTATGGGGCTAAAAAAACAAAATAGCAACATGAGAAGATTTCAGAGGAAAAGAACCCTAGCTAGGAGTATTCCGATGAAAACTTTTACTTCTGCCTTAATTCTCCCTAAACTTATATATAAAAGTGGGGAACTTAAATAAGAAAGCAAGAGTATTGATTAATTTGAAGGCTGAATAGGAAATACATGATTGGAAGGAGCTCTAGTAACTGGTGTCCCAGTGACTTTCACTCATGAAAATCACTATGTAACATGAGCATTATGGATATGAAATTATCCATAGTTAATTAGAAACAGTACTTATGAATTTAGTGAAATTAGATCTAATTGTAGAAGGGCACAAAGAGCCCACCTAACTTTATTTTTTTACTCAGTACGGTTATTTAGTGTGAGCTTGGTGAAGTAAAGAAGATCAGTAAATTCAATATCAGAAAATACAGAATGTTCAGGATCTTAGATGTGAGCTATAGATTAGATTCATCTGTTTCTGTATAAAATTCTGTGCTACATCCTTTAAAATATTATGTATTGGCCTAAAGAACTTTCTGCACAAGTAATGCCAGAGAGAGGAGAGAGAGAGTAGATACTGCTTCATTTTGTATCCATGTATTCTGGAGATATTAAAATATTTTTAATTTGGGGTATAAGATCTAATTTCATTTTTTCTGCTACCAACTCTCTCTCATTAGTATTATGAGTGTGTTAAACTGTGAATGTTGAGTTTTAACATAGTGAACAAGATTTCCAGGCAGCGCTAAACTATGCAAATCCATGATCTAAAGAGTAGTACTAATAGACAGTATGACAAACAGAATAGGTAAAAATCAGAAGATGGACAACATCAAATCTTAGCAAAAAATGTATAGCACTAAAATTCTCCTTTCTTGCTATTGGGAGTATGAAATGATATACTTTGGAAAACTATTCAGCTATATCATAAATGTAAACATACATCTGTCTTATTGAACAGTCATTTCACTCCTGTGGAATGAAAAGATATATCCACAAAAATCTGCACATTTTCATAGAATCTTTATAGTATCCATAAATGTTATGTGCTTAGTCACTCAGTCGTGTCTAATCTTTTCAATCCTATGGACTGTAACCAGGCTCCTCTATCCATGGGATTTTTCAGGTTAGAATACTGGAGTGGGCTGCCATTTCCTCCTCCAGGGGATCTTCCCAACCAAGGGATCGAACCCACATCTCCTGTGTCTCATGCAGGCAGATTCTTTACCCATTGAGCCATTGGGGAAGCCCATCTGTAAATGGAAATAAACCAACTTTACATCAGTAGAAGAATGGATGAATGAATATTATTCAACAATACAAAGGAAAGATTCACTAATGTGTACAGTGAGTCAATATCAAAACCACTAAGGAAATGGAGCTAGACTAAAATTGACACATTGCATTTCATGCCTCTTACATAGGGTTAAAAAAAAAAAGACAAAACCAATCTTTCAGAACAGAAATTAGAACTGTTATTGCTTATGAAGGAGCAGAAAAAGAGAAGAAAGGAAATTTCTGGGAAAATGGAAACGTTTGTGTCTTGTTTAGGGTATTATTTGGTAGTTTATACTGTCAACATTTATTGAATCATGTGCTTAAGTTCTTTGCATTTTACTGATCAGAAAAATAGTGCTAGGATCATTGCCTCCAAGTCAATTGTCAAATAACCTCCAAACCATAACAACACAAATAGAGATTTGCAGATATTTCATCATGTAATGTATTCCTGAAATTAAACCTCTTTAAAATTTTATGCAGATGTAATTTGTTAATAGGAAAGTAATTAGCATTTATAGAGTAATAAATAGTTTCTCAGGCTCTGAAATAGTGAAATAGAATATCCATCAATATCTATGTATGAAAGTCACACTTTGAATATTACCCAAGATGGGATATGATCAAGGATATCTTTATAAAGAGCGATCGGATCCAAATAAAGGGAGAGTCTGAAAAAAATGCTTGTTGATGGGTAGCAGAGTCAATTTCAGAGGACTATCAAGTAGGAAATTGGACTTGGGATGAAGCAGATAAGAGAAGAAACATCTGCTCTCCTTATGGAACATGCACGAGTGCCTCTGTCAGCTCGTTTGTCAATCTAGACTTTTATGTAAAAATGATGACATATGATTAAAATTTGGGGAGCAGAAATTTCAGAACACAGGAGGGATCAGGATGGGCAAGATGATGCAGTACAATCTAACCACCAGCCCAAGTTCTCATCAGCTAGGGGAGCCCCTTGGGTGGTTCCTAGTCACGTAGCTCTTATCCCTGCCTTTCTTCTTACCCAAATTCTTCACCTATCTAGAAGTGTTGAATTGGATGACTCAAAATTGACATTACAAAAAAAGGAATAGAGATCAGATGGCAAGTAGGAGTTACTTCTTCCATCAGTTACAGTAAGCTAGTAGTTATTACTTGGAATTCAGTACTGAGAAGGGATGGAAGTCTTGTCTAAGCTCGGGAGAAAAAAAAGAAATCATTGATTGGCAGTGACTGACTAGAAATATGTACAAAAGCTCATATGTGGTGCATGCAGTTGGGGATCGTAGACTAGAGGCTATCTCAGCTTAAAGGCGTATGTTTTTAACCTTGATTCTGGAGCAATACTTTCTGCTAATATCCTCACTGCTGCTTCTGACAATGAGAAACACAGTTCATGGGCAGGATCTTCCAGCATTTAGTGGCACTTTGCAAACCACTCTGCTGCCTGTAAGAGTTTTCATCAAACTGTTGCTCTGAACCTATGCATGGATTGTAAAATCAGTTTAGTAGGGTGTAACTATGATGTCTTTAGGGATCGAATAAAAGAATATAGAATGAATAGAAACAAATTAAATTTTCAATTATACATACACATGTATATGATTTAAATAAAATTATGGTATATTTATTACTAAGGAAAAGGGTCTAGAATATTTGAAATCTGCTTATTTCTGGGATCGTTCCTAGTAAAGTGGGCTTTTTCACTACTTGAATTATCAGTGACCTGAAATTTTTCAGTAGATGTTCAGAGAGCTGAAGCACCGGATAAGGCCTGTGGGTCACAGCAGATACCCATGTGATACTAGTATTCAGACTTCTTGATTTTAGGAGAAATAGATAACAAATATCACATTAACATAATTTAATATTAAATCATTATGAAAGGTTATTCTTGCGCTTGCTGTGCTCTGAGCTTGAGGTTATTGAAAAGAGTTGGGTCTGGAGTATAATTAACACTGTCAGATGGTCAAGGGCAGAAGGGCAGCCTAGGTCACACCTGTCACGTGAAAGTCCTGGGGTGTGGTCCTGAGAGCTATGTGTGGGGACGTCGTTCAGCTGAGTCAAAGCCTGAGTATCACTTTAACGTGGGGGCACTGATGCTTCAAAACGATTCATCAATTCTTGGAAGATTACCTGAGATGCATGTCTCACACTGAAACACGTAGCTTCAGGTTCCTTCTAGTAAATATCCAGCCCATAAGTTAGACGCTAACCTCTGCCTGCCCCCAGCCCTCTGGACAGTCTCTGGAAACAGCTGCATACCTAGAGTGCTGTCAGCTACAGGAAGCCCCTGGGAGTCACAACAGGCTCATGTCAAGAGCTGACGCCTTGTGGGGACATCTTGATACTACTGTTTCTTTGCTGAAGAGCAAACCACAGCTTTTTCCCTGGAGACGCCACTCAGCAAGCATTTCCATGCATAAAGAGCCTTTTACAGCTGTGCTAGAGACAGAAAGGGAAGCTTGAGTCTGCTTTAGAGTTTCCACCTTAGGGTAAGGATGGTAGAATTTCCAACCTGTGAAACACTCTGTTCCAGCTCAGTCTGCTGCATACCAAGCATCAAATCCGAATTTCCCAAACCGAGTGTATAGGAAAGAGAGGTTAAGTGCCTACCTGGAGCAAATGTTGGTGATTGTATTTTAAAATTCCTTGAAGAGTGATTCTGATTCCCATATGGCACTTTGCAAGAGAGTGATTTCAGCTGGAAGGAAACAGAGCTTTCTGCCACTGGATTGCTTGTTCTGTGAAGGAGCAACCTGAGAAACCTAATATAATGACACTGTCACTCATGGAAACTGTGGTTCTTATTAGAAGGTTAAATTTTATAGTCTCAGTAGGGACATGGATTGTGCTCAGTATGTAGTGCAGGTTCAAATGATTTTGCCAAATGAAATTTTAAAAATGAAAGTTACTGTCCCTTATGCACTGGCAAACTCACCTACGAGGCACGCATGCTGAAATGTGTTACCCCAAGGCCGGTGATGTGCTCACTTTGATATTCATGCCTGTCTTACCTGTTTTCCTTGCAGTATGGGGATGCGGACAGTAGGATTTGGTTATTGGCTATGATATATTCAGCGAAGCAAAGTAGCAGTTGTATGAACCCACCATTGTGGCCTTTTAACACCATACCATGTAGGTAAAAAAGAAATATCTGATACAGAAACCCAGATTGCTTTATATAGTTCTCTTGTGTGAGAAAGTAAATTATGACATGTATTCCCAAAAATGCATGAAAAAGGAAAGATGCTGTGGATGGCTTGCCAGGCTTGAACTTGGAATTGTTAGCTGGTACACAAATTTGCTTCCCTGGTGACCCAGTGGTAAAGAATCCACTTCCAATGCAGGACACCAGCCGTGGGTTTGATCCCTGAGTCAAGAAGATCCCCTGGAGAAGGAAATGGCAACCCACTTGCCTGGGAAATCCCATGGACAGAGGAGCCTGATGGGCTATAGTCCATAGGTCACAAAGAGTCAGACATGACTTTGGGGCTAAACAACAACACAGATTTGCAAACTGTGTAGTGATAGATCAGAGCTGAGAACATTTCCATGCATGTTTCTTCACTCCCTTTCACACAACATCTCTGGAGCTCTGAGACACAGAGCTTATAGCCATAATGGTGTGTGGACTGGGTCTGAGTTGCCCAGTTCACGTAGGACTGAGGCTAACCTACAGCGAGGGAGGGCTCTCAGCGCCTTTCTCAGACATCCAGACCTCTTACAGTTTCTCAGCTGGATCTTCAGTCTCCCCCAACACAGGCCCTGTCTTGCCCTGGATCTCAGGCCAATCCTGAATGGAGGCCGGAAGCACCTCAGCACGTTAATAATATTGAGGACATCTTTACTGTGCTGCCTTGAGACATCATGGTGCCCCTTCTCCTACTGTGAGGTGTTTTTGTGGTACTTTAAATCACATATTTCAAACCTCACCTGGACATTAGGGTCCCTGTGCAGGTTTCTGGAATTCTCTAGCATTCCCCGCGTAGCATTCTCACATTCTCCTGCCCTGACCCAGTGATTCTGTCCTGATTCTCAGTCTCCAATTCTTAAGCTCTTGAGCACACTGATGCCAGATTTATAAAAACCACAGCTCCTAGCCTGGAGGATATTTTCTGTAAATTATAGTAAAGAGAGTCTTCTGAGTGTCCTATGCATGTGATGAGTGTCTGAGTGTGTGGACCCATATAATATACAGCTTATTAAAGAGGGCTTATTCTCTGTGGAGATGCAACCCCATGCCAGGCTAGATGGCTTGGAAAGTAGAGTAGGCGCTGGATTTCAGGCCCAGTCATTCCTCAGCTGGCTGTCCATGTGCATTGGACCATCTATACAACTATACAAATGGCTTAGGCCCATTTTATGAATTATTTTTCTGGGAGAATTGTTTAGTCCAGAAATTGCTTTAGTAGCCGTTTTTGCTCCTGCCTGGATCTTGACTTAGCATAGACAGTTCAGTTCAGTTGCTCAGTCATGTCCAACTCTTTGCGACCCAATGAACTGCAGCACGCCAGGCTTCCCTGTCCATCACCAACTCCGGGAGTCCACTCAAATTCATGTCCATCGAGTCAGTGATGCCATCCAACCATCTCATCCTCTGTCGTCCCCTTCTCCTCCCGCCTTCATCAGGGTCTTTTCTATCATCCTTCCTATCATCAGGGTCTTTTCCAGTGAGTCATTTTCACATCAGGGAGGATCATTAGGTAGACATTCTAGTTGCCAACTACTGCTAAAATGTGAAATTCTAACATCATCTAGATTTAGCAAATAATCTATTCCTAATAGTCATTGCACCATCCTTGTCACATAGGGATCCATATTAACCTAATGCCTGAAACAGTACCTAGCATATTTTGGTAGAAAAATAATAGAAAAGATACGAGTGAAGCTAATGATCCATGGCTTCCCCCCACCACTGGCAGCTTCCTACTGGCCAAGTACCAGATGTAAACGTCTCCTATGTTGGCTGTATTTTGCTGCCAGGGAAACCATCCTACCTGGTCAAGAAATACCTAGATATAAGAGTAAGGATTAAAAATTGCATTAAAATGATATTAAATGAAAATACCAATTGAAGACATAAATACTGTGGACTGGAGGGAATATTCTGTTGAATGGTTTTGGGTGCAGTTGCTAAATTATTTTACCAGAAAGAGTAAGGATGTCATAGCAATCTGTAGATACCACCATATGTTATATTTCTGCCTTAGATGGTTAATAAAAAGTGAAGTTTGCCCTTGGGAAAATCCACACTAGTGCAGATCTTAACATCCATTTTTTCTCCTTGTACCTTCCTACTTGTTACCTCTTTAACATCTTAAAATCCCTAGTAATGAAGATGTTGCACCAATTTCGCTGATGCTTCTGTTGTGGACATTTTTTTTTTTTTTTGCTTTTTATACACACAATGTGTGCACTTCATAGTGACAGCGTAATGAGAGAGGTTTTCTTTTTGAGCCTGAGGGACTGTGTATCAAGGACAACCACTGAAGAGTATTTGTGGCCTTTTTTTATGTAGTAGAAAATTTCAACTTCTCAGACAGCTTGGAAATGCACCAGGAAGGAAATGAATGTTTTCTTCTCAAATGTGTCATTCTGTATTAGCAGAACCTGGACAGTTTGAGAATTATTGCTTGTATATCTGGAATTAAATTTCGAATGCTTTGAATGCTCATTCTTTACAAGGGTGCCACATTCTCAGAAGCTTAGCCATTAATAGTGTTTTCTACCACAACAAATACATGTTGGAAGGAGTTCATCACAGCCACTTTTCTTCCTTATAGAGCAAAATGAATGAGCATCCATTGCACAGATAACAAAGCAATCAAGGAAGAATTTTTGTTTCTTTTTAGCTCAACTGAAAAGTGGTAAGCATGCTTGCTGAAAACTGGTGGCCAAAGAAGACACTAAAATAAACTCGAGGATTTATTCTCATTTAAGAAACAATAGACTGAAATGCTGTGATGCCTTTCTGAAATGAACCATGTGGGAATTGGAGATATAAAATGGTTACTAAAGGGGGCAGTAAAATTATCTTCCATGAGAATGTGTGTGCTGTTTCCCTCAATCACTTATCTTTGGTCATTCTGTTGAGGTGAAAATCAGTCACATATATTTCTAAGGAAGGAGGGAGGATCTCATCAAAAGATCAAATTATCAGAATGCAATAATAATAATAATAATAATAAAGCAGAAGATGAACTGACTCCGGTTACAGAGTAAAAATCCATGAAATGATGCTATAAATCTCCCATTGCAGTGAGATGATGGATACAGTGACATTTGAGTTGGGCCTCAAAGAGCAGATGGGGTTTTGACAGGTAGAAATGAAGAGAGCAGATGAGACAGCTGAAACAGGATGATGGGTGCAGAGGAGAGAGAAGGGCTCGGCGGGCACAGAGTTCAGGCGTGTAGACAGGGCTTGCGGATTCCATCGCCTGCAGGGAGCAGGCCCCCAAGATGACTAGGGGAGGAGGCTGGTGCGGGCAGAGCCAGCTAAAGGGCACGGGGCCCATCAAAAGGACAGCAGATATGAAACTCCTGCTCTTTGCCATTTCCAGAGACAGGTCCATTTCATCACAAGACGTGTCAGATCTTTAGGTGATATTTCCTGCTGCTGCCGTGCTTTGTTTTGTTGGAAGTTGGAAGATAAGAGTCTAATGCCAACTTCAAGGACATGCCTGGTGCCACCTCCGCAGGTTGTACCCTTATGGCTCAGCTGGTAAAATAATCCACTGCAGTGCGGGAGACCTGGGTTCAGTCCCTGGGTGGGGAAGATCCCCTGGAGAAGGGAAAGGCTACCCACTCCAGTATTCTTGCCTGGAGAATTCCACGGACTGTGTAGTCCATGGGGTCGCAAAGAGTGGAACACGACTGAGCGACTTTCACACGCTCCCTGCCACTGCCCCTCCCAGCCCTGACCCAGCCCTGACCCAGCCCTCCCAGCAGAGGGCGCTGCAGGCAACACCGCCTTCTGCCTCCTCCAAAAGTCTGACCGCTAATCATTCTCTTGGCACCAACATGGGCGCCCACTTTGGGAATATGTTGGTATCATTTAGTCCCAAAGTTCGTTTTTGAGTTTTTGAAATCGGCTTTATTGACATACAACTTACATTTCATGAGTATCAACAATTGTCATTGTATAATATGATTTGTTGTTTTTTAATTGAGTATTAATATAATTGATTTACAAAATTATATGTTTCAGGAGTACAGCATAGTGATTCATACATTTTATGCTCCATTTATCGTTGTTAAAAAATATCGGCTATATTCCCTCTGCTGTGCTGTGTATCTTTGTAGTTTATTTAATTTGTACTTTATAGTTAATACTTCTTAATTCCCTGCCCCTATCTTGTCCCACCTTCTTTCCTCTCCCCATTGGTAACCAGTAGTTTGTTCTTTATATCTGTGGGTTTTTAAATTTTTGTTATATTCACTAGTTTGTTTTACTTTTTACATTCACCATATAAGTGATATAAAAGCTTTGTCATTCTCTGACCTATTTCACTAAACATAATAGCCTCCAGGTCCATCCATGCTATTGCAAATGGCAAAATTTCATTCTCTATGGCTGAGTAGTATTCTTGTGTGTGTGTGTGTGTGTGTGTGTGTATGTGTGTGTGTGTGTGTGTGTGTACACACATACATACATATGCCGCAACTTCTGATCCACTCATGTTGATGGACACAGGTTGCTTCTCTATCTTGGCTTTTCTAAGAAATGCTGCTATGGACATGGGGTACATGCATCTTTCTGAATTATTGTCTTCATTTTCTTCAGACATACACCCTGGGGTGGAATTGCTAGATTATATGGCGGTATTATTTTTAGCTTTTTGAGGAACCTCCATGCTGTTTTCCACAGTGGCTGCAGCAATTTACATTCCCACCACCAGTGTACGAGGCTTGCCTTTTCTCCACAGCCTCACTAGCATTTGTTATTTGAGGTATTTTTGATGATAGCCATTCTGACAGGTGTGAGATGATGTCTTATTGCGGTTTTGATTTGCATTTCTCAATGATTAACAGTGTTGCGCACCTTTTCATGTGCCTATTGAGCATCTGCATTTCCTTTTTGGAAAAAAATGTCTATTCAATTACTTTGCCTGTTCTTTTTTTTTTTTAATAGGATTATTTGTTTTTTGGATGTTGAGCTGTGTGAGCTATTTATTAATATATATTGGGGACATTAGCCTCTTATTGGTCATATCATTTCCACATATTTTCTCCCATTCAGTAGGTTGTCTTTTCATTTTGTTGTTGATTTCCTTTGCTATGCAAATACTTGTGAATTTAATTAGATTCCATTTATTTATTTTTGCTTTCATTTCCTCTGCCTTAGGAGACAGATTGAAAAACATATTGCTATGACTTATGTCAAAGAGTGTTCTGCCTAAGGTTTTTTCCAGTTTTCTGGTTTCTGCTTTACATTTAAGTCTTCAATCCATTTTGAGTTTATTTTTGTACATGGTTGTAGGAAATGTTTTAATTTCATTCTTTTACATGTAGTTGTCCTATTTCCCCAACATAACTTGTTAGAGACTGTTCCTGCCCCACGCCACGCCATTCTTCTTGCCTCCTCTGTCATAGGTTAATTGATTGTAAGTGGGTCGGTTTAGTTGTGGTATGTGGGATTGTTGGACATATGTGTGGTGGTGGTGGTGGGAGTCACTCATTGTGCTATCCCATGGACTGACTCTTGCTCTTCCATGGACCGTAGCCAGCCAGGCTCTTTATGAATAGGCATATAATCAACACCACATCTCAATATGTTCCTATCTTATGCTTGAAAATAGTTCTTAAAAAATAAATATTGTGAGGATCATAAAGAATATACTTGTGGTGTCTCAGTGTAAGCTCCTTTGGGGAGGAATGATTCAGCCTTTGACATTGAATAAAGGTGCTAGAGAGTGGAGGTAGGACTAGCCTTGAAGATACACTCTTGAGGAGGATATCTAGGAACCTTGCTGATGAGTATCATAGGGCATTGTGCAGATCAATTACATACCAGTAGCAGTGGGAAATTTTCAACATTATTGCTGATGATAGCACTTGAGTTACCCACACCTACAAAAATGAAGAATGTCGTTACTCTATCAAAAATAATGCTATTTACCAAGACTGGTGTTCTTCATCATTTATACAAGATTGCCTCTCATCAAAATAGAAATCATATATATCATTGATAATAGTAGATGTTCTTGGAGGAATTTTATTTCATTGTTACTTTAAGGACACATTTCAATGCTAAAATGTGAGGCAATTGAGCATGTTGTGTGAACTTAAATTTAGTGTATTAAAAGGTTTACTGGAGCAAAGAAAAGCTTCTATGAGTTAAGATTTTTATTTATTTTTTTCCTAAGCCAATGTGAATACTTTTCACACGTGGAGATGACAATGAGCGTTCCGTGAGACAGCAATGCAACCTTAAATGCCGGCATACATAGCCTTCACTTAATCATTTAAAAAATGGTTTTTACATATTCTTAGGCAATTAGTCCATACCAAGCAGGGGAAATAGAGGCCACTTCTGTCTCCACTGACCTTTAAAACTGAGTGGAGAAAAATAGATTTTTATCAAATGATGCTATAAAAATATAGCTTAAGTGATAAATACAGAGAATAAAAAGTATAAACTGCTAGTCTGTACAGTAGCCCCCACCTCCATCCATGCTTTTGATTTCTGCAGTTTCAGTTACCTGAGGTCAACTGCCATCTTTAAATATTAAATGGAAGTTCCAGAAAGAAACAAATCATGTTTTAAATTGTACATCATTCTGAGGATCATGATGACATCTCCCTTCATCCTGCTCCTTCTCCACTGCTCCTTCTCCACTGAAGCCTTCCTTTGTCCAGCTGTTTCTACCAATTGGCCACTCAGTAGCTGCTTCACCAGAGTGACTTGCAGAATCCAGGGCTTGTGGTCAAGTGATCCTTATTTTATGTGATGGCCCCAAAGCACAAGAGCAGTGATGCTGGCAATGTGGAGATGCCAGAGAGGAGACTTAAAAGGCCTCCTTTTAAGTGAAAATGTGAACATTCTTGATTTAATAATGAAAGAAAAAAATATCGTATGCTGAAATCTACAGTAAAAACATGAATTTTCTCTCCATGAAATTGTGAAGAAAGAAGAAAAATATGTTCTGGTTTTTCTGTCACCTCATGAAAATCCCATGGACGGAGGAGCCTGGTAGGCTGAAGTCCATGGGGTCACTAAGAGTCTGGCACAACTGAGCGACTTCACTTTTCACTTTTCACTTTCATGCACTGGAGAAGGCAATGGCACCCCACTCCAGTGTTCTTGCCTGGAGAATCCCAGGGACGGGGGAGCCTGGTGGGCTGCCGTCTATGGGGTCGCACAGAGTTGGACACGACTGAAGTGACTTAGCAGCAGCAGCATACTGCAAAAGTCACATCCACTGTACGTGATAAATGCTTAGTTAAGATGGAAAAGGCTTTAAATATATATATTAAGATTTTGAGACAGACTACATTCACCTAACTCTTATTTTACTATATGGTTGTCATTCTCCTATTTTCTTATTAGTTACCATTGTTAATTTCTTACTGTGCATAAGAGTCGGACACAACTGAGTGACTAAGCATGCACGTGCATGATTTATAAATGAGGTTTAATCGTAGGTGTGTATATATAGGAAGAAAACATAGTTTATGTGAGGTTTGGTACAGTCCATGGTTTCAGGCATCCTCTAAGGGCCTTGAAAAAAGAACTGCTGTGCTGGGAAATCTTAAAACTCTGGGAATATTCTGAAAACTTTCCTTGGGAATGAGACAGTTGAATTGAAATCTCAAGGTCAGGATCCTAGAAGGAGGGTGAGAGGCCAGAAGAGACCTCCTTTAAGGGACTGTGGTTTGGGAGGATGTCACTGGGAAAGATGGTCAGTATGGCTGAAGTGCGTGGAGTGAGCAGGTAAAGTAGAAAAGGCAAGCGGAGCAGTGGTCCAGTGCTGAGGGCGTTTATAAGCCACGTCACAGACCTGGCATTAATTTTATGAGAAAGGCAAATGTGAAGGATTATAAGCAGAAGAGCAGCAGAATCTGGTTTTGAAAATGTTGATCAGGCAGCAGTGTGGAGAATCATTTAGAAGAGGACAAGAGGAGAGGGAGGACACCATTTATACCAACATGAGAGACATGTGTCTGGCTCAGTCATGTCTGACTCTTTGCGAGCCCATGGACTGTAACCCACCAGGGTTACATGGGATTCTCCAGGCAAGAATACTTGAGAGGGTTGTCATCCCCTTCTCCAGGGGATCTTCCCAAACCAGGGATCGAACCCACGTCTCCTGCACTGCAGGTGGACTCTCTACTGCCTGACCTACGACTGAGAGACAGGGATGTGATGATAATTGGATTATTCACACATTCCACAAATTGCGGTGGAGTGAGCACTTTGCACATTCCAAACGTGACTCAGTGGCTGGAGAAAGACAGGGTCGTGGGGAAAAGTGACAAAATTCCTGCTTTTCCTTCTCACTTGGGAGTCAAGAACAAGCAAAAAGTTAAATATCCAATAGTCAGGGTGTATCAAGTGCTAAGAAGAAAATAAAGGAACAATGGGGCAGCCACAAGAAAGGAGGAAAAAATAGCAAATATAAAAGTGGGTGTACAAATTTCAATTAATAGTCTGTGCATGGAGATAGGAGGGGTACCTACTCTGTACCAGGGTCATACAATTAATTAGCAAAGTACAGGAATCAGTGTGTATGTGTGTGTTTGTAACATTTAAGATGGTGAAAAGGGTTTTATTAGAACTTTCTTTACTGGAAAGGGTGATGACTCGGTTGTTAACTTTCTGAAATCTGCAGCTCTGTAAATATGTTTGCACTAATCATTAACTCTGTGTCTAGCCTCAGATTCACAAGTGAAATTCAATAAATTTATCAGGTCTGAAAATGAAGAGCTGTCATATTTGTTAAAGCATTTATTAAATACAATTAATGTCTATTGTTCAGATTGTGTTCTCAGTTTAAACATGAGATCTTGGTTAGGTTAACTACTGGGGTTAATGAAAAATAAATTATACCAAATAAATAAATGATGTCTACTGAAATCGATATTTAAGAAATTGAAATCAGAATAAACACCCACCCACAGTTAGTAGCAGATAGTCTAATATTATCTAATGTGCTTTTTTATGGACTATTTACAGAAAGAGAAATGGCTGATATTAATTTTTGAAGACAATTTTGTAGCTCATGCCAGTAGTACTTAATTTTATAATATTTGGCAATCTAGAGCTTCCACAGTTAAGTGTTCTAAGTGACTTAGAGAAGATTTAGGATTAATGTTCCTTCTGAAATCATACTGTCGAGTTCAATTTTAAAGTATCTGTTCCTTGATATTTACATTTCTGATATTTACATTTCTGTGGTTTTCCTTAGAGACCACTTAGATTTACTACTTAATGAAACCAATGTGCCTATATAAAGTTACATTATGTATTTTAACTTTATTATTAACTGGAAAAGAAATGTTAATTCATTTTAGTTTTAAATTTATATATTTAAAGACTAAAGTACTGGGAAAACATGCCATGCACAAAGGATGAAGAGATAGAATATTAACATTCTATTACATAGAATAAAATGAGAAAGAAGTTGTCATTTATTTGATGACCAAGAAGTATGATTCTGTACCAATTTACCATAGGGTTGCATAAGTGACTAAATTACATGAACAGTTGCTGCAGTTTGCACAGTGAGGATATCATAATGTAATTTTAAATACTGAAACCTCCAAAGTCTTATATGATACCATCAATCTTTTCATCCAGTTTTAGGACCCAAATGTTCGTGTTTAATTTGACAAATTAGCTCAGAAAAACTGAGCAACCGTTCACTATTAACTTGGTGATCCCAATGTCAACTTCTTTTATGTGTATGTGATTTTGATAGAGAAGTTAGGTTATTAAACAGGAGAAAATCATTTTCTAAGTAAACCCGGTCTGAAATTTTTTTTTAAAGAAGCATTGTAGGAGATTTATGATAAAAATGGATCACAGCTGAATAGGTAACATGGAAATCAAAGTACCACTTCAGTAGTGTCCTAGCACTTAGATCTATTTAATTTCCATCGAAATGTTAAGGAAAATTATACTGGTGCTTATTTAATTTTTAAGAATGTCTTAATAAGTTTCAGAGATTTCTTTTAAAGCTATTTGTATATATACATACTACATACATATAGACTCTTATACACACTGGCATGTGCAAAGACAAATATATTTTTCCAAAATCCTTTCTCATTTGGTATCTTTGTCATCAGCATTACCTTACATGATCTCAAAGACAATTTTAATTTTTTATTGTAGAAGTGAGTCAACTAAGGTGCACCAATTTTCAAGAATTTACTTGTGACCCATTGTCTTAGAAGTATACCTAAAATTGTAACACAGTCTTTTGAGCACTTTTTAGTATATTGTCCTCCTGGTATATTTTTCAAAGCTGCAAACTGAAGTTTCATGTGACCTTATTCTCCAAATCACATATGTTGAATAGAATGCTATTTGTCCACCCTGTGTCACTGTTCCTTTGTTTTCTATGCGTCCAGCATGAAGTATGCAGGGCTTCCCGGTGGTAAAGAATCCCCCTGCCAATGCAGGAGACACAGGCTCCAACCCTAGGCTTGGAAGAAGATCCCCTGGAGGAGAAATGGCAATCCCCTGAAGTATTCTTGCCTAGACAATTCCATGGGCAGAGGAGCCTGTTGGGCTACAGTCCATGGGATTGCAAAAGAGTTGGACAGGACTAAGTGACTAAGCTACAGTAAAGTATATGTTTGAGTTTCATTTGTAGGTGGGTGTGGCCTTGTGTCTAAATTCTGGCAAAGAGTGTCCTAACAGCAGCATTGTCTGGGACTTTTCTGAAAACTACATTAGTGTTACCTCAAGGGCAAGATGGGACATTCTCTGCTTTTCTTTGTCTACCCTTTTGCTTCCTGGAAAGCAGACTGGTGGCTGAGGTTCCAGCTGCCGTGTCTTTGGCCATGAAGTAATCATGCGGATGAGATTCACATGCTAAGGATGGAGAAAGCAAGGAATGAATAAAGGGTTTTACTTCACAATAAATTCATGAAACCTATTTGTCAACTTTGTATTGTAAACCACCTGACTATTTTTACCTGGCAGAGTACCTTGTGTTCCAGCCACTATTATTTTAGATTTCCTATTATACATAGACCAACCAAATCCTGATATGATATTGAAACCATTCACCTTAGATTGAGACTTGAACCCATGTGGCCAGGACTTGAACCTAGCCAAAACCCATGGTCTTCCAACTGAGATCCCATGCCTGGTTTTAGAACCTAGTGAAACTCATGTTCTTGATGTCTCATGACACGAAGAACTCAGCAAGAGACACAGTGACAGGTAAGAAGTGGATCTTTTTAGAGAGAGACACACTCCACATAGAAGCGTGTGTGGGCTATCTCAGAGGGCAAATGCAGTCTCAAAATGTGGTGTGGTTAGCTTTTATGGGCTGGGTAATTTCATAGGTTAATGAGTGGCAGGATTATTCCAACTGTTTTGAAGAAAGGGTGGAGAAATCCAGGAATTGGGCCCACTTTTTGGTCTTTGATGGTCAGTCTTGAACTCTCATGGTGCCTCTGGGTGTGTCATTTAGCTTGTTGATGTTACAATGAGCATGCCCTGAGGATCAAGGTCTAGTTGAAGTTGACTAGTCTGCCATCTTGGACTCATTTGATTGTAATCAGTTTATGTTGTGTCCTTGGGCTAGGTCATTCTTTCAAAGATGGTGCCCTGCCCCCTTCTCTCCTTTTTCAATATTAAAAGTGTGGATATTAGTAATCTATGCATAAAAGTGTTGTTCAGTCTCTCAGTCATGTCCAATGCTTTGCAATCCCATGGACTGCAGCCCTCCAGGCTCCCTGTCCTACATCATCTCCCTGAGCTTGCTCAAACTCATGTCCATTGTGTCAGTGATGCCATCCAACCACCTTGTCCTCTGTCGTCCGCTTCTCCTCCTGCCTTCAATCTTTCCCAGCATCAGGATCTTTTCTAATGAGTCAGCTCTTCGCATTGGGTGGCCAAAATATTAGAGCTTCAGCTTCAACATCAATCCTTCCAATGAATATTCAAGATTGATTTCCTTTAGTATTGACTGGTTTGATCTCATAAAAGTTGGGTTTTGCATTATAGGAAGATGACTTACATTTTTGTCTTTTCACTAATGAGTTAAATGCATATCAATTTCTGTGTGCTTATCAAATATTCTAAAACTAAAAGAAAAAAATCATCTTACTAGATATAGTATAATTTTTAAGTCTAATATTTAATATGCATTTTTGTAGAATACCCATATAGTGATTATTAACATAATATTTCATCCATAGCCCAAAGGAAAACTAGGATAGTCTGTCATAGCACAGATTAATGGAATAAACTCCCACCACACAGGCAAATGAGTTATTTCCCTTCCAGACTCTATCTAACTCTGTGACTTTGAGCAGGTCACTCAAGATCACTGGGCTTTTACTTTCTCAGTCGTAAAGTAGGGGAATGAGCCTTCTGTAACTTCACTTTTAGCTTTAAAACTATTGACAAATAGTATAATGAGAATCCTTATATCATTGTTAGTTTTGAAAGGAGACTGAGAAATTAGCTCTTAATAAGATTTAGTCTCTTAATTGATTTAACTTTTGTTCAGTTTTGCAAAGAGTTTATATACGTGGAGGAAATGAAATGGTTTTTCTAAAGTCAGATGTTTATATTATTTTAAACAATGAGGATTGGGGGGAATTTCAGGGATTATAAATATGTTAGCTTGTTGGAAGAAGTTGAACATGAAAGAGAAAAAAAGGAAAAAGTAAAAGAACTCCTGAAAAATGGAAAGGGATGATAAACATTTTTAAACAAAATATGGCACATGACAAAGATATGGAAAACAAATCAGATATTTTGAAGATTGACTGGTGAAGTCCAAATCACATTGTATGGCAGAAACACAAAATTGTAAAGTGATTAATCTCCCATTAAAAATAAATAATTTTAAAAGAAACCTATAAAAGAAGAGATAAGAGTTTGAGAAAAGTAAATAGCATGTAACTTCATGGGTTAGTGTATCATCTAAATGAAGCTGATCAATGATTTTTTTTTTTTTAATGTTACTTAAAGATTAAAAACACCAGACCTGGAATAAGACGTGTCTGAGTTTGTATTTTGGCTCTGCCACTTACCCTTTGACCTCATGACAAATACTTAACCTTTCTAAACCTTGGTAATTTGTTGATAACTAGGGACTCTAATGAGCTTCTTGGTGGCTCAGTGGTTAAGAATGCACCTGCAGTGCAGGAAATGTGAGTTTGAAGTTCCCCTGTGGGTTGGGAAGGTCCCCTGGTGAAGGAAATGGCAACCCACTCCGGTATTCTTGGTGGAAACCCCATGGACAGAAGGAACCTGGTGGGCTACTGTCCACGAGGTTGCAGAGAGTCAGACATGACTGAAGCGACTAAGCAACAACCACATGACCTCTAATGAAAATTCTATCCTTATATCCTTTTGACATAATCCTCACATCCTTTTCAAAAGCAAGACTCCATTGTTTGCATTTTCTCCTGACACTGAAAACAGAAAAAGTAAAGCAGGAAAAGGCTTGAATAGACAAAGTAGACAATAAGCATAGTTTAAGAAATACAGTATATACTTATTTATGTGTAAAACTTTTATCCTTTTAATAAACATCATTACATAGTCAATTTTCACATTTTTCCAGCTCACTGCCTTTTCCACATCATTGATTTTGTCAACATAAATGGAAAAGTTATTTTCTTTAACTCAAATTTAGTTAACCAGAGGTGCTATGTAAGAAAAAGGACATAAAAATCACTGTAATAGGAGTTTTTAAAATCTGAAAATTACATATTGTCTCTTGGTTCTTATGAAAAATGTTTTCAAACATCAGCACATTTCTTCACATTTGCATTTGTTTCTAGTGAATTGCTAGCTTATTCCAACAAGCAAGTAATTATCTAAGTTTCAGGGGGAAGAAATCACAATACTATAAACTAGATACTGGACAGATGTTAATAGCACTTCATTTCATGGTTCTCTGATACAAATGCTCCTGATTATTTATAGAACTTGTCGTCTGGGAAACATTAACTGAAATGCCCAATGTATAAGGAAATGCATTTATGGCAATCACATGCATGCATGCTGTCACTTCAGTCACGTCTGACTCTTTGCCACCCTATGGACCGTAGCCCATCAGGCTCCTTTGTCCATGGGATTCTCCAGGGAGAATACTGGAGTGGGTTGCCATGCCCTCTTCTAGGAGATCTTCTCGACCCAGTTATTAAACCAGTGTCTCTTACATCTCATGCACTGACAGGTGGGTTCTCTACCACTAGTGCATCTGGAAACCCCTAGGGCAATCATACGGATATTCAAAGATGGGTGGCACAGATTAGAGATTTCTATATTTTGATCGAAAGTTCTAAAGTGGATTAATTTCAGGATAAAGCCAAATCAAGCTTATTTTACAGAGGAACTCTTTAAGTGAGAGAGAAATAGGAAACAGATTTATAGAGATCCATTTTCCCAAACCAGATACTCTTCAGCAGAGGCCCCCAACACCTACTGTCTCAAGAGCACTTTAGTTTTTAAATTGAGTTTAACAGTAATGAAAATAAAAAAATGAAAACTTTTAGACAAAACATCTTAACTAGAACTTGCTACAGCAGTTGAAATACAGCACTCTATGGAGTTTTGTTTGTTTTGATTTTTGGTTGTTTAAGGTTTTCTGTTAACAGCCAGGGCTCCCACCTATGACATCAAGGAAGTTGCAACTGAATTATAATATGCCAAAAAATGAGTCTGTTGAAGTTTAAATGTGAATAACTTCTATTAGGACAGCCAAGGGCAAAGGACTTGGAAGCACAGTGAGTGATCTCATTAATTCAAACTATTAAAAATATTTTCCTTTTCAATTTATACCTTTATTTTTCTTGGGGCCCATTGCCCGATTATACCGCTGACAGTGGAAGTGCATTTCCAAAAGTACTTCAGGAATACACTTTTTGGAATTTGCAAGGTAGACAGATTTTTGAGATGTGGGGACCCATTATGTGGATTTCCCTGTGAAAACCCTTTTCAGCCTTTACGATATTATCTTTTTACAGGAGACTCTAAAATGAACCCAATATTAAAATCAGAAGAAATGCTATTGATTCTACCTTTTATAATGAAAAAGATACGGACCAGTAAGGTCAATGTATTCCAGGGGGAGGAGGAGGGCTAAAACAAAACAAGAAAGGAAACACAAGCATTGGGCAAATATAGGGAAGATTAACTCAGCTGTTTGTTTTCCTTTTGGTTGCACAATGTGGCCTCTGGGATCTTAGTTCCCCAGCCAGGGATCAAACCTGTGACCCCTGCAGTGGAAGCACAGATTCTTAACCACTGGACCACCAGGGAAGTCTCTCAGATGTCCTTTTTTGTCATTGTTCTAGGATACTACTGAAATTTAAGAAGTGTATAAAAGAACTAGCTTATAGAGGAAGAAAATAACGTCTATTTTTGTTAGGTTCTGTTATAATGCAGAACTTCTTAACTAGATACAGCCAATAAAGTGCTAAAAATTGGAAGGGAAACAATAAAACCAATAGACAATAACAAAAACTCACTGGAAAATTTCAGTTTATTAAATGGCATGTTTTGAAGAAAATGATTTAAAGATAGCCAAAATGGATAGAAATTGACTTTTCTGGGCGGCAGTACATATTTGATAATGTTGAAGCACTATATGTGGTTTGGGATACCTGTGTTTATTCATTTTTAAATGTGTTGAGCATTTCCTAGGAAGGAAGAAGTAGTGCTAAATTCTTTAAAAACTACTACTTCATTTAATCTTCTCAAGAATTTTGTGGAATAGATATTGTTATTTTAACCTATCTCATTTAACTTATCAAAAAGCCCTGAAACGGAGAAATTATTTAAATTTATGGATTATTACTGAATAATATCTAATTATTTAAGCATTAACATACTACATGTGTCTATAATGGATATAAGAAGCTTATATTTAAAAGTTTTTTGATTATACAATCCTTAAAATCAAATTCTGTTGTTCCCTAGTTGTTTCCTAGTGTAGAATGTTTCAGGCATAGAAAGAAACACATTTGTTACTACTAGAAGTTAAATCAACATTATGAAAATGTTTTGTATCATTTTGTTGAGTTGCTTAATTCTCTTTGAATTCAGTTCTCTTCAGTCACTCAGTCCTGTAGGACTTTTTGCAACCCCATGGACTGCAGCATGCCAGGCCTCCCTGTCCATTGCCAACTCTCAGAGTTTACTCAAACTCATGTCCATTGAATGGGTGATGCCATCCAGTATCTCATCCTCTGATGTCCCCTTCTTCTCCTGCCTTTAATCTTTCCCAACATCAGGGTCTTTTCCAATGAGTCAGTTCTTTGCATCAGGTGGCCAAAGGATTGGAGTTTCAGCTTTAGCCTCAGTCCTTCCAATGAATATCCAGGACTGATCTCCTTTAGGATGGACTGGTTGGATCTTCTTGCAGTCCAAGGGACTCTCAAGCGTCTTCTCCAACACCACAGTTCAAAAACATCAATTCTTTGGCGCTCAGCTTTCTTTATAGTCCGACTCACACATCCATACATGACTACTGGAAAAACCATAGCTTTGACTAGACAGACCTTTGTTGGTGAAGTAATGTCTGCTTTTTAATATGCTGTCTATGTTGGTCATAACTTTTCTTCCAAAGGAGCAAGCATCTTTTAATTTCATGACTGCAGTCACCATCTGCAGTGATTTTGGAGCCCCAAAAAATAGTCTCTTGTGGTTTCCATTGCTTCCCCATATATTTGCCATGAAGTGACGGGACCAGATGCCATGATCTTAGTTTTCTGAATGTTGAGTTTTAAGCCAACACTTTCACTCTCCTCTCTCACTTTCATCAAGAGGCTCTTTAGTTCTTCTTCACTTTCTGCCATAAGGGTGGTGTCAGCTTCATATCTGAGGTTATTGATAATTCTCCCGGCAGTCTTGATTCCAGCTTGTGCTTCATCTAGCCCAGCATTTCACATGATGTACTCTGCAAATATGTTAAATAAGTAGGGTGACAATATACAACCTTGATGTACTTCTTTTCCTATTTGGAACCAGTCTGTTGATCCACGTCCAGTTCTAACTGTTGCTTCCTGACCTGCATACAGATTTCTCAGGAGGCAGGTCAGGTGGTCTGGTATTCCCATCTCTTTAAGAATTTTCCAGAGTTTGTTGTGTTCCACACAATCAAAGGCTTTGGCATAGTCAATAAAGCAGAAGTAGTGTTTTTCTGGAACTCTCTTGCTTTTTTGATGACCCAGCAGATGTTGGCAATTTGATCTCTGGTTCCTCTGCTTTTTCTAAATCCACCTTGATCATCTGGAATTTCATGGTTCACGTACTGTTGAAGCCTGGCTTGGAGAATTTTTAGCATTACTTTGCTAGCGTGTGAGATGATTGCAATTGTGCAATAGTTTGAGCACTCTTTGGCATTGCCTTTCTTTGGGATTGGAATGAAAACTGACCTTTTTCAGTCTTGTGGCCACTGCTGAGTTTTCCATATTTGCTGGCATATTGAGTGCAGCACTTTCACAGCATCATCTTTTAGGATTTGAAATAGCTCAACTGGAATTCTATCACCTCCACTAGTTTTGTTCATTGTGACACTTCTTAAGGCCACTTGACTTCACATTCCAGGATGTCTGGCTCTAGGTTGGTAATCACACTATCTTGATTATCTGGGTCATGAAGGCCTTTTTGTAGACTGGAGTGCACCCTTAAAAATGTCAGATTGGTGAATCATGGAGAGACCATCTCCCTAAAATGCCCCAGAGGAGGTTGTCGGAAAAAGCCGAGGCTGGTGAAGGTATAGTTTATATTTTTAGAAAAGCATAAGGTGACAAGGGATTCATTCTGGAAGCTCGGATTTTACACACAGGTTTTTAAAAGCTCCTCTCTCTCAAAGATGAAACTGAGCTTAGTGAAGCATACCAGCAAATTGGCCAAGACGTGAAGCAAGGGGAACTCCCATCCCTACTGGAGGGAGTGTACAGTGTACAAACAGAAAGGCTGACAGTTACTTATAAGTTAAATATGCTTACCGTTTGTCACAGCAGTTCTTCTTGTAGGCATTTACCCAAGAGATGTGAAAACATATACACAAAAAGATGTGTCTTCTTGACAGAGCTTTATTCATAATAGCCAAGCACTGCAAATAGCGCAGGTGTTTATTAATAGATAAGTGGATTTTTAAAAAAAAAAATATATTCATGCAGTTGAAAAGTACTCCAAAGAATAGAGACAGACAGCTAATATACTTAACTACAGGGATGATTCTCAGAAACATTTTTCTAAATGAAGGAAGCAAGACACACACATAAAAGCAATACTATATGATTGCATGTATATGAAATTCTAGATGGGCAAAGTGACCGCGATGGAGAGCAGCAGACAGGTGGTCCTCTGGGGGCTAAGGGTGGGAGTGGTTTGCTACAAAGGGCTGAGAAAATTGGAGGTATGATGGGAATGTTCTTTATCTTGATTGGGGGGGATTATGTAAGTATATTTTGTCAACTCTTTGATCTGTATACTTTGAGTATATTTTTGTGTATAAACTGTATCTTTATAAGAAAAAATGCTAATATTGCATTTTATATTTTAACAACTTAGCCAGAAAGAATAAGACATGGAGGGAACTAAAGTGATGAAAGAACCTGAGTAAGCAAAAGCCAAATAATGAATTCAGACTTAATTTTATCTTAATTCAGAACTGATAGAGCACCATTTTTCTAAAATGTTCTGCGTGCTCTGCTGGATCTGTAGGCTTGTTTGCTCTCTCACGGTCTGTAACATTCATCACGGTCATGACCAGTCTCCATTGATTTGAGCTGGCATTGGTTTGAGTGTAAACTATTTTAAAGTTAGTTTAAATAAACAAGTAATGATGTTAAAAATAAGCATAAGTTAAAAATGGAATACACCCTGATGCAAAGATTATGTTTCATTTATTATTAATGTGGGAATTGAGCTCCATATGTGCCAGAAGTGAAGAATATGAACACAGTGATGTGTGACCCAGTTTTAACTGTTAGAAAACTTTGCATCAGAATTGAAATTTTCATGGTTACTTCTCCTGTTTTTTCATTATTGCTCCCTGGACTTGCTTTCCATTTATAATCGTTGATCGTTAAGTATTTTCTGAGATTTCTGATTTCTCTGTGTTTGAGGGACCATAGAAATTGTCATGCAAATTTTGGTACTTTTTGAGAGAAAGGTGATACTAGGAAAATAGACTTATAAAAACTATAGTGTTCTGGGCAAATTAAGATATAAAATTGTCCTATGTAAAATCCTTTTTTGGGCATTATAAATGTTCTTATTGGAGCCGTATTAAAGTTTTCCAGCTTCATTTTATATACCACTTCGTATAGGACTGCATGCAAAGTTGGACTCAGTAAACAAACACTTGTTGTAAGATTTAAATTTTACTTTTTCTTACCTAGAGAATAAAATGCTATTGTTTGCTACTAGAATTAGGAATTTGTGCAGACTTAATATTGAATTTCTTCCTATAGTGGCCCATTAAGCAGAGTATTTGTTTAAAATTATGCTATCATCCCCTCAGACTACTGTATTCTTTTGAGAACAGCTTTATTTTCCCAAATTATTTGAAAGAGCTTCTCATGGAATTCTTATGGATAGAGGAGATGAACTATCCATGCCGTGAAAACAGAATTTCAAACTTTGAGCAGATTCTTATTTATTGGAATAAATGTTCTCTGGTACGTGGAGTTTATCAGTTTATCACAAGTCAGGGATCAGGTTATACTTCTACCTTTTTCATTCATGGGCTGTATGGCAGCTGGTATGGGCTGACATGGGTCCCTTCCAGAATTCACATGTTAAAGCCATAACTCTTGATACCTTAAATGTGGCTTTATTTGGAGATGAGGTATTTAAAGAAGTAATAAAATGAAAGTGTGAGCTTTAGCATGGTCCTAATCTAATCTGACTGGTGTCCTTGTCGGTGGAAGAAATTTAGCAGGAGAGCACGTGTACAGATGAGAGACCATGTGTAAGTAGACAGAGGAAGAAGATGGCCATGCAGAAGCCAAAGTGAGGGGTCAAGAAACTTAATATAGCATCTAAATCTCCATTGCTATTGCCTGGCTATACTGCTTGGCCTACCTACATGCCTAGCTAGACCAAACTGCTCCATGAACTCCCTCTAACCCAGTCTGGAAAGACCATTAAGTCACTGCTATAGAAACTGCCTGGATATATGGCCCCCAAACCTTCTTTCTTTCTCTACACCCAGACCAGTGGACCCAGATGAGTCTTGATTGATGCATGGCCCTGTTTTATTTTTAACCAATCACAATATAGAAGAGCAGCTTTCTATTGTAACATGTTCCACAGGAGAGGTTTAAAATAGAGAAAAGGTGACTTATTTGATTCTGTCTTTATCATCATATGCATGGAAGAAAGAATCCCTTCAATAACTGTGTTTGAGAGCTAATTAGCCTGATTAGAAAGTGCTGCTCTCCATGTGCTAGCATATAATTTCCCAGCACGGTTCAGTAGAAGGATATTAAAGAACCCAGCTAAAAGGATCATCCTGTTCTATATCTCAAGGTCTTCACTGTTCTGCTGTACTATTGCATAAATAAGGACGACTGGCCTAATTCAGTGAGAGGACTTTACTATTTCCTCTCGGCTTTTGTGAGATAGAAATTATCTGCTAATGTGGAAATGCCAACTGTGATGATCTGCGCTATCATCTCCATGTAATAGGACTCATGAGAGCAAGCAACCACATTTGCCTCTTTTCTGAAATCCCTCTGTGACACATATTAGGATGTTCTACACAAAGAACACACTTCAAAACCCATGTGTCTGTTCACCCTGTGGTGTGCAAGCAGTGTGCATTGAGTCAGCCACCATCCGAATCTCTATGTTCTGTTGTTCGAATCTTACCATGTTATTTTATCGAGGATAAGTGCATAGCTATAGTAGTATAAACTTTCCATTTTTAATGTGTTCCATAATCTCTATTGGCATTCCTTCAGAATGTTTTTTATTAAAGGCCCAATGTAGAGGATATTGTTACTTTTTAGTCATATTGGCTTATTTTTGAGGTACAATGGTCCAGTTCACTGTTACTCAAAACTGAATGCTGAACTCATGGATCTTACAATCTGCTTTGGGGATAATTCCCCTGTTGGCTCAGCTGGTAAAGAATCTCCCTGCAATGTGGGAGACCTGGGTTCGATCTCTGGGTTGGGAAGATCCCCTACAGAAGGGAAAGGCTACCCACTCCAGTATTCTGGCCTGGAGAATTCCATGGACTGTATAGTACATGGGATCACAAAGAGTTGGATATGACTGAGTGACTTTCACACAATCACAGGGATAATTCACATATACAATTAACAGTAACTTAAGACTTTAGACTTCTGAGGGTATACTCTAAACAGTGAATTTTCACTGCTGCATTTCTACATTCAGAAACTGGTAGGAGATTCTAGTAAACTTGATTATCATTAACAGAAAAATGTCATTTTCCATTTTTCATTTCTTTCCAGCGCATTTACTACAAAAGTGTTAGATTCGGGGATGGATAGCTATTTATGTAATGGAGGAACTAGTAAATTTTCTCCCATTCAGATAGCGTACTGGAAAACTCTTTGGGGTGAGCAGTGTAAAGCTACTTATACTTGACGTAAAAATAGTTAAAGAAGAAAAATAAAAAAGTGTGATTGTTGAGTATTGACACCTAGAAAGAGAAAAGGGTTTTGATTTCTTAGGATGACTGTCTTCTACTTTCAGATGTTGACAGTAAATCGGCATTTTAAAATCCCTCTTATTAAATCAGAACTTGAAAAAAAAATCTCTTCTGAGTAATCTATCCTTGTGGCAGTGTTGGTGTATTAGGACATGGTACAGAAAGAGGGCATAGCAGTCATTAGAAATGGGTCAAAGTAGAATCAATAATTTAGTGACCAGAAAACTCTAATAGAAGAAAATAATTTATCAGGAAAAAAAAATGTAAGGTATACCAAGCCCCCAACCTAGAGTTAGTGAAAGAAAAGATACATTTCCCACTAATTATGGAACAAGACTGTCTCTCAAGACATCCTACCTGGTTGGGAAAGTAAAGGACAACCAAAATGCCCTAAGGGAAATGCAAAACAGGAAAATAGACATCTGGATCATAGTATTAAATGACCTCAAAATGATTCATAGCGCTCAAAGTGTACTCCGGTAAGGAGAGAACAGTCTTCCATGAGCCCTTAATCGAATATGTATTCAGTGATTACCTTTCGCTGCTGCCGCCTGGGACATTCCCTGGAAAGCTTCCTTTTCAGGAGTATTATTTTCTGCCCTATTTTTCAGGCCTCATTTGACCAGTTACAAAACTTAATTCTCCTCTGATTTTGTTGCAAATCATTATAATTTAACCAGTCTCAAATCTATGCAAATTCTGTTCCTCTTCATAGACAAAGAAATAGCAAATTATTTTATCCCTAACCAACAAGTCTAAATACCAAAATTCTAAAATATAATACAATTGAGATGTTCATCTGTGAAACAGCAAATGTGAACAACATATATGAACAACAAATGTGTTCATAATTTGTTGCATATACTACAAAGTTCTCCATTCTAGATATTTCCCTAGTCTGCCTAATTATGTAAATCATTGTTGCTGCAAAGGACTCAAGCCACTAATTGCAACATTTATCAGAGTGCAATATATATATGACCAAATATTAGCAAAATAAATATATACAATTAAAACATCAGTGATTCTATGGGTTCTTTAGAAAAAGAAGGCTCTGTAGTTTTGTGGTAGCATCAAATATTATTCTCTTACCATCTACATAGGTCCTTTTAAATATTTTCCATATGGTCAGGACCCGTAAGGAAAATTCAGTCTCAGTTAAGTGTGTGTGTAGTTCTGAAGTCATTTTATAATTTCACATATTTTTAAAATTCATTTATTTTTAATTGAGGGATAATGGCTTTACAATATTTGTTTGGTTTCTGCCATACATCATCATGAATTAGCCATAGGTTTACACATCTCCCATCTCTCTTGAACCTCACTCCCACCTCCCACCCTTTCCCATCCCTCTGGTTTGTTACAAAGCCCAGGTTTAAAATCCCTGAGTCATGTAGAATTCCCTTTGGCTATCTATTTTATGTACGGTAGTGTATATGCTTTCATGCTGCTCTCTCCATTTGTCTCTTCATCTCCTTCCTCCCCTGAGCCCCCGCCGCCGGCGTGTCCATAAGTCTGTTCTCTGTGTCTGCGTCTCCACTGCTGCCCTGCAAATAGGCTCATCAGCACTGTTGTTCTAGATTCCACAGAAGTATGGATTAATACACGATATTTGTTTTTCATTTCTGACTTATTTCAGTCTGTTTGATAGGCTCTAGCTTCATCTGCCTCATTAGAACGGATTCAAATGCATTCCTTTTTATGGCCAAGTAATATTCCATTGTTTATATGTACCACAGCTTCTTTATCTATCCATCCTTTGATGGACATCCAGGTTGCTTCCATGTCCTAGCTATTGTAAGTAGTGCTACAGTGAACACTGGGGTACATGTGTCTTTTTCAGTTTGGGATTTCTCAAGGTATATGCCTGGAAGTGGTATTGTTGGGTCATATGGTCAGTTTTTAAGGAGTCTCCACACTGTCTTCCATAGTGGGCTGTACCAATTTACATTCCCACCCACAGTGCAAGAGGGTTCCCTTTTCTCCACACCCTCTCCAGGACTTTTTGGTTGTGGGTTTTTTGATGATGGCCATTCGGACCAGTGTAAGGTGATATCTCATTGTAGTTTTGATTTGCATTTCTCTAATAATGAGCAATGTTGAGCATCTTTTTATGTGTTTATGAACCATCTGTATGTTTTCTTTGGAGAAACACCTGTTTAGGTCTTTTGCTTACTTTTTGATTGAGTTGTTTCTTTTTCTGATATTGTGTTGTATGAATTGCTTATATATTTTGGAAATTAATCCTTTGTCAGTTGTTTCCTTAGCTATTATATTCTCCCATTCTGAGGGTTGTCTTTTCATCTTGTTTATAGTTTCCTCTGCTGTGCAAAAGCTTAATTAGGTCCCACTTACTTATTTTTGGTTTTACTTCTGTTATTCTAGGAGAGGGATCATAGAGGATCTTGCTGTGATTTATGTCATACAGTGTTCTGCCTGTTTTCCTCTAAGAGTTTTATAGTTTCTGATCTTATCATATATTTTGATGAAGTGTAATAAAATTAAATTTTCATAAAATGACCATTGCCAGTCATTATGTCATGTCTGTATTACCTCAGTATTCTGTACCACAAACTCTGAGGTAGATACTATCACATCTAAATTTTACACGTGAGTGAACAGGAGCACAGAGGGTCTGAGCAGCCCCTGCCAAGTCATCGTCTGATGGACTGTGGGCTCATGCTTGACCACAGGAGTCTAACGCCTGGGTTAAAACTTTTATCCACCATTCTTGGTAGCCACACACACACATTATTATAGATCAATTTTCGGAAGCAATGCTGTGTATCAGTTCAGTTCAGCAAACATTTAATGAGTGCCTGGCCTGTCCTCTGGACCGGTGATACAAAGATGAGTATTAATGAGTAAAAGTCAGGCACTCTCTGAAACTTTACTTCCAATCAGCAGTTAATATGAGGACAGTCAACTGTTTTCCCACCACAAGTTTAACTCAGAAGTCTGTATAACTGTCCTGTAAGATAGCACATGACTAATGTAAAGACTCAATCATTCAAGAATGTATCTGCTTTTTTATATCATAATTCATTTCATTGTAAATAAATCATGACTCTTAAAGTGGATAGGTTTTAGCCCCACTCCTGACATCCACTCCTTTACTAAAGTCATTCCTGGGAAGGTGGAGTGACAGATCTGATTGAATTTGGAAAAATGATGTATGCACTGTTCAGCCCTTCCATCTGCCAAGAGACCAGTTGCTATTGGGGGTTGGGTTCCTCTGCTTCCTCAGAAACTGCTCCTGGGGAAAGGAGGGCTGCAGGGACTGGATGGGGAAGCATGTCTTGTTCTGGGATTCAATATTAATAGCTCAATTCAGTCAACAGGCTTCAACCATGTCCTCCTACGTGATTTCTCTCAGTAGGAGGAGTGGAAAAAGGAGTATTTTTGTTGGCAAACTCACAATCATTTATTAGACATAATTCTATTCTTCAACAAGAAACAGACAACTGATGAGTGAGTATATAGGCATTATTACCTAAAAAAACACTTAAAATTTGCTGAAAGTTGTCATCTTTCATATATATATAAATATTCACATATATATATACATATATATATATATGTGTATATATATTGTTCAGTCATGATCCCATGGACCGTAGCCACACCAGGTTCCTCTGTCCATGGAATTCTCTAGGCACGAGTACTGGAGTGGGTAGCCATTCCCTTCTCCAGGGGATATTCCTAACTCGGGGATAGAACCCGGGTCTCCTCCATTGAGGCATATTTTTCTTACTGTTGGAGCCACCAGGGAAGCCCTGTATATATATTCACTTACAGGTATATATACACACTTACATGCATATGCATGTGTATATAAACACACACACATTTATATATAAAGGTGCATATATATGCACACATAAATGTATATATACATAGTCCTAAAGAATAGTAGCCAAACTCGTAGTTGCTTCTTTCTTTCCAATAATTGCAAAGTCTTAAAATTTGCACTTCCTTGCCCAGAATTACCTCTAACTACATTAATAACTAAGATCACTTGGAAATTGAGATCTTAAATCATAGGAACATAAGTTATAGGAAATAGAAATATCTTAGACACTAATCAAAGTGATGCTTTCATCTTTGTCCTATACATTTGACATTTTAACTTTCATAACCTAGCTTTCCCCAAGAGATAGACCTGTCTCTATAGCCTGTCAACTTCCAACCTTAGTGCATTCATTGAAATTTTAGTGTCAATATTGTAGCTATGTAATAAAGTTTATAACTCATAGCATTTTAGTATAGTTGTAGAGAACAAAGAGTGATATCATAATTGCACAAAGGGATCATTAAGTCACTGGCTAGAGTGAAAATGCTTATGAGTGAGCCCAGAATAAACTGTGAGACAGGTGAAGGATTCCATGCTAAAAGGCCAAGGGATATGACACTTTTTCCTTCTTGCCTGAGGCCTGTGCAAGTCAGCTTTTAGGAGGCACTTATGAAACTGACATTTCTGCACATGGTATCCATGTGGCTTTGTTGCCAGTATGGTGAATTCTGGCACCTTGTACAATGTTGAAAAGGTAAAGTCATTTCATTACTGATTTACATGGGAGTTATTATCTGCAACATCTGTACACCCAACACAAGTTGATTTAATTTGCTCAAATTTCCTGGTAATCATACACATTGACATGGAAAGGACATTCTTCCTCTCCTTACTTTCCTGGAAAAAAAAAAAAAAAAAAGAACCACCACCCATTTCCTCCACTTGAATTTAATGCACAGTCACCAATGGCAGCCTTGGAGAGTAGCTTGTTAAAGAGTTAGAGGGGTTAAGGCAGCTTTACTTGGCATCATTCTGGGAAAATAGAATCCTAGCATTTTTGCCTTTAGAGTTTCCTTACTGGACAGTGAAATGCAAAACTGAAGGAAGATGAACTGTCCGTTTGCAGTGTTGCTATATGAAAGTGGAGGGTGTTTAATCACTGAAGAGATGAACTGTGTCATCTTTTTTTTTTTTCTTCCTCCTTTAAATTCAGGATTGTTCCCTCTGGTATAATCTTCTTTTTTTTCCCTCTGTCCAGTTCAGACTTAAATGATACCAGATGTTGGCTGTCCAGCAATATTTTGCTCATTTCTCAGTTGGAAAACTGGCTCTCTTTTTTTTGCTCATTTCTTTCAAATCAAAAGATAAAAAAAATAACAAATTATTGTTGCCTGCAGCAAACCATGAATTAATGTCTATCGTGTTCTGCACCAATTATTAAAGAAATGTTTATTAGGTGGCCACTCTGAACAGGACACTACCCCAGACTCAATTTGACCCCAACCTAATAGTATGAAGGTCTCAAGGATTCCCAGAATTAGCAACTTTATATGAACAATAATCACAGGGGCTTCCATGGCGGTCCAGTGGTTAAAACTCCACGCTTCTACTGTAGGGGGCCTGAGTTCGATCCCTGGTGAGGCTACTAAGATCCCAGATGCTGTGCAGTTCAGCCAAAACCAAACAAACAGAAAGCTCAAAACAACAACCAATAATCATTTGTATAAAGTTGACATAGGGTTACGCCTGCCAACACAGGAGACATAAGAGATGCTGGTTTGATCACTGGGTCAGGAAGATCCCCTGGAAGGGGGCATAGCAACCCACTCCAGTATTCTTGCCTAGAGAATCCCATGGACAGAGGAGCCTGGCAGGCTACAGTTCATAGGGTCACAAAGAGTTGGACATGACTGAAGCAACTTAGCAGATGGCTGTATCAGTCTGCTTGGGCTGCCATTACGAAGAACCATAGACCAAGCGACTTAAACAATAGAAATGCATATCCCCACAGTCCCAGAGGCTGGGAGTCTGAAATCAAGGTGTTGGCAGGTCAAGTTTCTCCTAATCCCTCTCTCCATAGCTCTCAGATGACTGCTTTTTACTGTGGTCTCACATGTTTTTCCTGTGCACACACATCCCTATCATGTCTAAATTTTCTCCTCTTATAAGGACACCAGTCAGATTGTATTAATGTTCCTGTAAATGGCCTCTGGGAAAGCTCTGTCTCTAAATGCAGTCACATTCATTGGTGCTGAGCTACAGGGCTCTAGCCTGGGACTTTGAAGGCAGTGAACGCACTGTAGCCCGTCACGGCGGCCATGAATCTGGACAGGAAATGAGGCGTCGGATTGCCTGGTGACAAGTACAGAAAGACAGGATCTTCTCCCTGCCAGCCTGTGTCTTGTAAGCCCCGTGACCTAGAAGCAGCCCTGAGACTGCAGAGCGGGTGAGATCTTGAACCGAATGAAGAAATACTGAAATGACTAAGAGTGCTCTGAGTTAAAGAAGACTGGTTTCTTACCATCTGAAAAACATAGCCATTAAGTGCAGATATAGGAAAAACTGTTTAAAGTAGCTTTTCTCTGGCCGATACCTGTGACTTGGGATTGCATCCGTACTGTCTACATTGTGTGGCTGCACCATGAGCTTGGGCTGCAAAGAGCTGAAAGATGTTCAGGGGCACTGAAGAGAAGCCATGTAGTGAAAAGTTTCAGGGGATTCACAGGCTTAAGTGGAAGGCTGTCCAGAGCAGAAAGAGGAACGTCAAGAACCGTGGAATCTCCAGAGAGATATGAAGCAGGAAGCAGAAGGAAACAGCTGAACAGGACTAGACAGACTGCTAAGAACAGCGTGCCGGCCGCTGCCGGGATGAATGACTTCCGGGCACTCTGCTAGTCCTTGCATCACTGGTTCCAGGAAGAAGTGTATGCTTGTTTCCTGTGAGGTACTGGGCCAAGGAGGGAAAGGTCTGGCTCCTCAGCTTTGTACTGGAAGACAGTCTCTTGGAATTTTCCTCAATTCTAGGCTGTACACACCTGGCAAGTTAATTGTTCAGTAGGAAATAGGGATGACAAAGGGCAGAAGTGGGAAAACCAAAATCTGACATCCCCCACCTTCCTAGCACAGAAAAAGCACCCAGTGTAACAGCCATTGTTGTTTCTCTAATAATTATTATTGCATATTTTCCATTCCAGAAGTTCCCAAGAAAAAGCTACACAGCTAGTTATTGGTAGACTGTGCTAAGTCGTTCAGTCATGTCTGACTCTTATGATCCAATGGATTATAGTCCACCAGGTTCCTCTGTCCGTGAGGTTCTCCAGGCAAGAATACTGAAGTGGGTTGCTATTTCCTCCTTCAGGGGATCTTCCCAATCAAGGGGTCGAACCAGCATCCCATGTATTACTGCATTGTAGGTGGATGCTTTACTAACTGGGCCACTGGGGAAGCCCTGATAATTATTATTGCATATGATCAACTCCAAACGTTCCCAAAGGGAAAGGGACGTTCAGTGTTGCCTAGAATAGTTAGAGTTTGATAGAGGGTGTTCCAGGTGAGCAGATTTTGAATGCAGAGAACTTGAATAATTAGAAGATGAAATTGGGCATCTAACATATTCCAGGGAGGAACAGTGTGAGCCCAGGCAGGTAGATGGTGAAAACTTGATGGATGTTGAATGTGAAGATGGTTTCCTGAACTGAATGGGGACTTCTGGAAAATTCTGACAGACCAGGTTGAACACTTCCAGAAGGAGCTCCTAGGGAACCTCCTATGTTTTCACAAGGAGGGGTTTGATTCATTGATTCAAAGGAAGCCATTGTAGATTCTTGAGCAGCCATTCCCAGTGGTACAGCACCTACTTTGTTTGAAGTTTAAGGACAAAACAGCAAAAGTTGTTCAGGATCTGGGAACCACCATTGTCATCAATTTTCCTTTTAACTACTGTTAAGCAGTTCCCTGATACCTAGTATTTCTTTTCTCTGGAAATTTTGTTAGGACCCTTCATTCTTTGTATTTTTTCTTTCAGTTTCAACAATAACAGCAACAACAAAAACTATCCTATCTGCTACTTATTTCTGTTTATAAAACAATTTGAAAAATTTTTGTTTCATCACAACATGGAAAATAAGCTTTTTGAATTTTTTTTTTCCTGATGCAAACTTTTTTATTTGCATATTTCCTGATGCAAACTGGTTTTTATTTAGAGCCAGAAAAGATTTTTGTTCCTAAACAGAAACAAGAAAAGCATGAACAAGGTAGCTGGGACAATATTTGGTACTTTGAGGTTTGCACGAAATATTGATTTGTGAAATCCATGTTCTATGTAGGTGTCTTTAAGCGAAAATTTTGTATTTATCTTTACAATAGGCATTTACTTCCCCACATGCCTTACTTTCTGGAATAATTTTCAGAGTTTATTTTTCCTCTTAAGTTTTTGATCTATTTGACTGAATTTGTTCTGTGTGAAGGTCAACATAGATCTATGATTTTTTAAAAAGAGATCTGGATTTAAAACAACAAACAACTCTTCAATTACTACCATAACTCCGGCCCCCTGCTTCCCATGTTGCCCGCCTTTGTTCTTACAAGATTCCTTAGTAGCATACTGAACTGAGATGCTAGGCAGGCAGTGAAGGGCATCATGGGAACTACTAGAGCAGAAGGCCATGGAGAGTGTTGCGAATGAGTTATGCGTCCAGTGAAGAAAACTGCTGTGTGCACGCCCCTTTGCGATGCCGCCTGGTTGCTTCTACCAACAGGAGGTGGGGTCTGTTTCTCCAACTCCGTAAGACTCAGCTGGCCTTTTGACTGATTTTAATCAGTAGAGTGTGATGGAAGGGCCCTGTGGAGGAGACTGAGGTGCCCCAAACAACAGGCAGCACAGAACCGGAAGCCTCCAGGCCTGTCAGTTAGACCGGCAGAAGAACTGCCCACATTTCCAATGCACAGAATTACAGAGGATGCTAAATCACTGCTGTTTTATGCCACTGTCTGGAAAGGACTTCATAACAGGAGCAATAAATAACTAATACACCTGCTTATTATTTTTTTTTTTGGCTTAATACTGAGTTCAGGCTACTTATGTATATAACAGCAAATATGAGTCACTTTAATTTACTATGTGCCATAGTTAAAAGCTTTTCAAATATAGAGAGGCTGTATCTACAGACAGAAGTGTTTTCTGAGGTCGTCATACCTATCCAGGGTGATCAAGATCCAGAGTCTCATCTTCACTTTTGTATATCAAGCCTACAGGACTGACTCACATTAGTCAGTCTATCTGACAACAGACTGACTATTTATTCAGAATTCCAGTTTCTTCAAATTTATATTGCAAGGTGGTTACAATTGTTCCCCTCTGTTGAGGAGAAAATTCTGAGCTCTGTATGGCAATCTGAATGAAAAGCCAAAATAATCCAAGAGGTTAAAACATAATTTTGCATGGTATTATAGCATCATAGAGCTCCCTCAGTGGCACAGTGGTAAAGAATCTGCCTGCCAATGCAGGAGACATGAGTTGGTTCTATCCCTGGGTCAGGAAGAACCCCTGAAAAAGGAAATGGCAACCCACTCCAGTATTCTTGCCTGAGAAATCCCATAGACAGAGGAGCCTGGTGGGCTACAGTCCATGGGGTCGCAACGAGTTGGACAGAACTGAACACACACACACACACACACACAGTATTACAAGGTTCTGTTGCCCCCTTTTCAGTGATAAACGATGGAATCTAGTAGTTCACCCCAGTGTATAGGAGCACTGCCACTCTGGATAGTACTATAAATAAGAACAGACCCTGGTCCTTTTATTATGCTTGTTAAAACTCCACATGAGCATGGTTTCTAGAGAAACCAGTATCACATTATCTGACATTATCACATTGTGACACCATTTTCCTGGCTACGAGCTCTTAATAGAGACTTAAAAAAACTCACTGGGTAGCACATACGTCACCTTTCAAATATTTATTTTATTTAACATGGACTGAAAGATTCTTTAAATTCTAATGTGCTTTACAATTTTCAAAAGTTCACAAACTTAATTTCATATATTCCCATAACAACCCTTCTTTTATCCCCTACTTCTATTTTGTTCCTCCTCCCTCCCCTCTTCCCAGTGATAAGCACTCATTTGTTCTCTTTATCTGTGTCTGTTTCTTTTTTTGTTGTTTAATTCATTAGTTTGCTTTATTTTTAGATTCTAGATATAAGTGATCATACAGTGTATGTCTTTCTCTGTTGGACTTATTTCACTTAGCATAATGGCATCCATGTCCATCCATATTGCTGCAGATGGCAAAATTTCACTCTCTCTTTACGACTGAGTACTGTTCCATTGTGTGCGTGTGTGTGTGTCCCACCTTTTCTTTATTCGTCTGTTGATGGACACTTAGGTTGTCAATCTTGTCTCCACATTCTATAGTATGTCACTGTCTCTCTCCTATGTCCCAATTCAATTAACCACAAATCTCTGAGCCACTTTTACATCCATGGGCACATTTTTAAAGTTGATGTAATCATTTATTTTCTTCTAAATACTTGCAAACCATGGCCTTATTCATTATATTAGGAGCTCCAGTCCCCCCAAAGTAATATATTAGCACATTATTTTAATATAATACTGATGCTAAAATATTTTTAAAGAGTTATAGCTTAAAAAACTTCAGCTCTATGCTGACTTATAGCTCTCTTATGCAGTGTGTAATTACTGGGTATCTTTACCCCAATGGAGAAAATATCTTTAAGATACTGAACTAAGCATTTTTCCTCAAAATTAATGCTATTGCTATATTTGCACATTCTTAATTTTTTGTATTTCTTTTCTCATTCTATAGATAAAACCATCACACAACCCTCCTCTTGTTACTCATCAAAACAAACATAAATGAATTAATCCGTCAAAATGATCAAGACACAGATGTAGCTTTTAAAAAACAATTTTTTTGTCATCCAATATGTTAGTAAACATCTTCAACAGTGTACCAGATTTCTTAAAAACTTCAAACGCAGTGTATATAACCAGTGCAAAAACAAATAAAATTTCCTAATTACTGCTTCATCTTTGTATTTTTACTCATTTGAATATAGTTGCTTCACAGTTTTGTGTTAGTTTCCACTGTACAGCAAAGTGAATCAGCTATATCCATTCATATGTGAGTGCTAAGCTGGCTTCAGTCTTGTCCGACGCTTTGCGACCCTGTTGACTGTAGTTTGCCAGGCTCCTCTGTCCTTGGGATTCTCCAGGCAGGAATACTGGAGTGAGTAGCCGTTCCCTTCTCCAGGGGATCTTCCCAACTCAGGGACTGAACCTGCGTCTCTGTGTCTCCTGCATTGGCAGGCGGGTTCTTTGCCACTAGCGCCACCTAGGAAACACATGTCCGGTTTTTTTTTGGATTTCCTTCTCTTTCCGGTCACCACAGAACGTTGAGTGGAGCTCCTGAACTGCACAGTAAGTTCTCATTAGTTGTCTGTTGTATATAGTGGTGGACATGTCAGTCACAGTCTCCCAGTTCATCCCGCCACTCTCCTACCCCTTTGGTGTCCATGCGTTTGTTCTCGGTGTCTGTGTCTCTATTTCTGCTTTGCAAAGAAGGTCATCTACACCATTTTCTAGATTCCACATCTATGCTTTAATATGATATTTGGGTTTTTTTTCTCTTAAAAATACAAAAATGCCTTGTATTTTTAAAAAGAACACCTGTAACTTATCATTAAAATAAGAGACATAGGGAATAAAGTTTTATGCCATTATATTCTCAGCATTCTTGTAGTAATATTTAATTTTATATTCTCTATGATACATGTAATTACTAAGAGACACACTCCATTTAAAAGGTTGAAAATATCATTTTCTATCACTCCAGGGGAATTTTCAGCCAACATGTTTGAGTGGCACTTGTGAGGACAGCTGGCCCATAGAAACCTAGGCATTATCTTCAGATGACTTGGAATGAGCTCTAGTGTGTAACAGCCTCCAAGACCTCCCGTTTCTGCCTCAAACTCAACAATGACTTGCCAATAAGACGTTTTTTGCCGGGATCCCATCCCCAGGTGTCCTAACTACTTATCGAAGGGATAGATCATTTTCTGCTCAGCAATTCAAAATTGCCTCTGATGCAGCTGGCAGGCTGGAATCTGGTTTCTCAGCACGGAACCAGCGTCACAGTCACAGTAGCTGTCAGTCCAGGTCAAAGTTGTCTCAGTGGTAGTCATTGATATCATCACCATGACGTTAGGGATAAAAGTTACAGTGACGGCAGGTTTTTTTTTTTTTTTTAGACATTAGACTCTTGATTGATTCTGGCTTTTGAAAATTGTCATGTATATTTAGATGTCTACATTGGACATGTAGTTGTTAAAACCTTTTATAACTTTTGCACTGATAAATGGATATAATACCCAACATGGAAGCTAGAAATGGGACACACCACATTTTCCTTTCCTTTGGTCTTTTTGCGAATAGGAATATCATACTAACATCTATTTACCTAGAGAGAAATGGGTATATAATAATATCTTCTTTTAGTTTATTTTTAATTGTAGGATAACTTCTTTACTAAAAATAATATCTTTAAGACAGATTACCTGGCATTCATTTATAATTATCATGTATAGTGTATGGTACGATTACTTTTTTAAGATGTCAGTGTATTTTAATGTACTAACTAGTCTATGAGCTAAATGGGGATAAACATTTTTTTAACATGTCATTATAGGCTTCTCAGTGGTAAAGAATCTGCCTGAAATGCAGGAGATGTGGGTTCAGTCCCTGGGTCAAGAAGATTCCCTGGAGAAGGAATTGACTACCCACTCCAGTATTCTTGCCTGGGAAATCCCATGGACAGAGGAGCCTGGCAAGTTACAGTTCATGGGGTTGCAAAGGAGTCGTACATGACCTAGCAAATAAACACAACAGCAAAACACCTCCAATAGTAAAATTAACATGAGTAGTAAGAACAATATATAAATAGAACCTAGTCACTGAGGTCTTTGTTTCGGGAACAATGCTAAATACTTCTCATGTATCTCATTTAACCCTCAAAACCATTCTACAAAGCAGCTATTACCCATATTTTACAGGTAATGAAACTGAGGTTCAAGTAAGCAACTTGCTCAAAGTCACATTTTGCTAAAGGGAAGGTTCGACTGTTTTTATTAGAGGTAGTAGCAGTGGCAGTGGCGTCAGTAAGCTGTTTACTTTCCCTTCCTTCCGTTAGATCGCTTGCATCTTGAGGTCCTCTGGCTCACAGTTTTATCCCATGTGAAATTCTCATGCATCATTAATATATGCTGAGGACTGAATATGGACTGTTAGTATGGTTCTGGCTCAAGCCCCACTCCTGGAGGATCACATCTGTGTAAGTCAGGGGCTTCTACATGTGGAAAATCGTTAAGTAGGGAAATGTTACGAAGAGGTTTTGCTGTGCACACTTTGTAATAATTTACAGTGTTTGCTCAAATGCATGTCCTACATGGTAGAGCTATTACACAGGTAATAAACCATGTATCTGAGAACAGAATACATAACATCTAACCTCTTCACACACACTTGATTTCTCCTGATTTATTAATAATTTTCTTGTGTTTAAGTGATTTCTCTTATTATGTTTTGCTTCGTATCACACTGTGGCAAGACCTTAGCCAAACAGTTGCTATACTAAAATTATCTCATACTGCTTAATCCTACACTTGCTGGCATATAAAATATTTTGTTTTATAGTCAACAATATGGTTGAGCAATAGAGAAGAAAGGTGAAGGCAGAAATGTACAAAAAAAGAAAAGCCATTGAGAAGCTTATTAACAAGTAAAAATGTACAGAACCTGGAACCAATTCATTCTCTTCTCCTGCAGCCAGTTATAAGCACATCATGGAATTTTCTGAAGCAGAAAACATTTCTACAATGCTGTTTTCAGGGCTATATCGAACACCGTGCTGATTTGAGCACAAAGGTTCTCCAAGTGACAGATGATATGTTATAGCAATATATTTTTTAAATGTTGTTCAAAATACAAATGACAAAGGAAGCAAAACCATTGGCATTCTCAGTTTATAAGCTAACTTGCTTATCTTTGTACTTAAATGATGATATCATTTTCATAAGTGAATTTGAATAAGCTCTCATCTTGGGTTGACAATAAGTCTATTTTTTGTGTGTGTTTGTTCTTAGAAGCTTTTTCACTATGTGAAAGTAATGTGATGGAGGCTCTAAGTAACTGAGACCACGCCAACATATGACTCTGAATAAATCATAAGCGCTGATTCATTTTCATCACTAAATAATTTGATTTGTTACAGTTATCCCTATTTGATTACTGAAGCAGGTGAGATAGTCAGATACGTTTTTAATAATGAATGATATTGCAAAAATGAAAGTGAATCTGTTTTTAAATAAGTGCCTGAAAAAATCAGATATGACCTTTAAGTATTTGAGTTGTCTGACTTCCTATGACTAATTAACCTATCATTGTCAATGGAAAACTAGTATTTCTAATAGCAATTTTTCTGACTCTCTTTAACTTAAATGTATTACTTCTAATTCTTGAAAGGACATCTGAGAAGTAAATCCTATTATTCTTCTTTTATAGATGAGGAAGCAGATAGCCAGAATAGTTCAGCAAATTGACCCTAAAGTCAGTTAGTAAACGTTATAACTAAGATTTCAGCCCAAATCTGTCTGGGTCTAATGTCTACTCTCTTTCCAACATACCATTCTACTTATTGAATTACAGTAAATTGGAGAAACTAAGCCTGTTTCTATCAAATTTTATTTAATGTATGGTTCTAGTCCTCAATAAGCTTTAAAACAATTAGTCACTATCCATTCAAAATCAATCTGAAAAGAGAGCAAAACCAGCCAAGACATTTTATCATTGCAACTGCCCACACAGATATACTAAGTCTACCTAAAAGTTGACTAATTTTTCAAAGCTTCACTGGTATTTTAGAATATCTTATGACTTGTATATAGTTGAGCATTTTTTTATCTCAGAGCTTAAAATACCTAGTATTTATTTCTGGTAACAAGGAAAGGACTGTTAGGTCAGCTGAAATCTCAAACTAGGTAATTTAAATCTTTCTTATACTGAGATATGATACATGATTAAAACTCTCCACCAAAACAAAATAAGTATTATAGGCTCCTTTGTTACAAGGGAGTTTCCTACTGGATTCTTCAGTGGGAAATCAAAATTAGGAAAAACTAATGATAGACAAGAGAAGTATTCTTTCATATATAATCATATCTCAAATGTGTAGTTATATACAATAATCTCTCTGTGTAATTCAAAAAAGGCATTCTATATGTAGTCAGTAAACATTTCAGGAGCATATTTTCAAAATAGTGCTCTTTAAAGTTACCTCTGGTTTTAATACATACAAATGTTATAGTAAAAATAAAAGAATAATTGCCAAGAATGAACATTTCCTTAGTACTTAAATTTTCATGACATTTCACCCAGCCCTACAGGCATTTATTACATAGAATCAAGACCACCTTCTTCAACCAATTTTAAAAAAACCCCAAAATCTAGCAAATGGAGCCTAGAAACATAATTCACTGGAGAAATTTTTAATGAAATGATCTTTAAGTCTCTTTCCAAGTCCCAGTGCTATATTTTCATGATTCTAATTGTAAAAACTGTTTTGTTGACTGGGAGATGGCAAGGAAACATTTGTTGTTTCTTCAAAAACAGTGAGAGTTGTACTGTTGACGCGGCATGAGTAACAGAATGGTGGGGAAGGATGAACCCTTAGCCTGAGGCTGGGGATGTTTGTCTACACCTCTGCAGTCACTGATGGAACCATATAATCTTGGTTGAATAAGTTTTGAATTCTTTGATTCTCGGCGTTTCTCCATAATCTATGAAATCAAAGTTTAAAAACTGATGTGGGGGATTTTTTCAAAAACCAGAAAGATTTAGTTGGCCCAGATTTGTGTATATGTTGTTGGTAACATCAACTGTTAACAGAAAACTGGACCTAAGTCAGAGCATTCTGCCGCTGTCATGAAGCAGAAGCCTTCTGTCACAGGGATATGTGTTCACCTGAGATCCTGTTCCCACTCTGACACTGACCATCCTAAACAAGGCCAGTACCCCCTTAGGTGTAGAAGGAGGATGTGGATACAATGTCTACAATGATTATTGCTTGTTCTTTTTGATCCTTGAAAATCCTCACATTCCCTAACAAAAGAATTGGAGTTCACGTTTTAAAGAGATAGAAACAAGGATGGTACCAAAAATATCTTGGACTAAAATTACATGAGAATGATTGAAAGCCTCCAGGGAAAAGTCTTTTATTTTTTCCATCCTTTTAAACTCTTTTCTCTTGAGAAAGCTCTTAGTATGGAGGTAATAATGCTTTCTAATCCAGACTGAGAAAGTCATAGCATTTTTGGGGGAATATTGTTAAATTTTTATAAACCACCTAAGTTAAAAATATGTATGTTTTATGTGTATGAATTTATGACTTAGTACTTGGTTAATAAAATTGGTTTAGGAAAAAACACTTTACAAAAAAAATTAGTTTAAAAAATGTGATTAGTGGTTCAGAACAGTAACAGTTAGATATAGAAAACCAGTCTCCCATGCCTTTAAAAGTGAATGTGGTTTATTGACTTACAAATAAAAAAGTCCCAGAATAGATGGACTTTAGTCAAAGTGTGAGGAGAACTCTGTCTCTGTGTTTCCTGATTTACTTGCATTTCCATCTCTTGCCGGTCATCTTCATCCTTAAAATGTTATCCCGTGTTCATACAACATCTGTCAGCTTCGTCTGCATATCCAGTGTGAGAGATGGCCACTGCCTTCAATTTCGGAACAAATGCCCCACATTTGCTCTCACTGGCCCATCTCGGAAGGTGCTCAGCTTTGGACTAATCTGTTTGAGCACAGTGGTGCCGGGTCTTGGTTTAGGGTAGAGTTAGGTAATGAAACACTGATGAAACAATCGTAATAGTAAAAAGTAATGGGAAGTCAGGAGCCTACCTTGGACCTGGTGGGGAAGTAAATCCCAGCCAAATTCCCTGGCTGCTGAGCAAAATGAATGGGGTGGTGGTAGGTGGCATGCAAGGTTGGTAAGATAACCGCAGTACCCCTGCAGTTTTCTGCCACTTCAGTAAATATTATCAAGAGTAGTCAGTTTCCCCACAGGAAACTTGGAGATCAAACAAGAACGCCATGCCTTCATAGAGTTATAGTGGTAGAAAGAAATTTAAAGACAACCCAATCTAGTCCTCATACTTGGAAGATGGAGACTCAAAGAGGTTAGATAATTTGTCCTAGAAAATATAGCAGAACTTGGAGGTAGTCTCCACATCACCTCCCTCTTCTGATGCCCTTTCAATTACACATTTGTCATTTATTTATTCATTCAAGATGTAGTGACCATTGCTGTCTCCAGTGTTGCCTATTGAAAAGTTTCTGGATATCTATCGCAGATTCATATTGATACATAGCAGACACCAACACTATAATTTAAAGCATTATTCTCCAACTAAAGATAAATAAGGCAAGCCCACTTCAAAGGCCACCTTGTCCATTAGAATTGTTTCAGTCTTTGAGTCAAATTTTCCTTTTCATGTTATACATGGTCATGGCATGTTTTACTTCTCTCAGTCACCCTCTACATCATGTTACATTTTTGGCTTTATCTCTTTTACTGAAGTTTAAGTTCATTAAAAAGGCTGTGCTGTTCATTTCTCTGTCTTTCAGAGTGCTGCCTACATACTGATGTTTGAATATGTGAATGAAAATGTAAATATTAATATTTTGGCTCAGGAAATGGTGATTTGAGAATTGCTTAGGAGTAGACAGTCTGCTCCCTTTACAATCGACCAGAACCATGTCCATCATCCCTTAGTTGTAGCTGGGACTGAACCATGCTTGCTACTGGTGACCCAACACTTGGACTCGGGTTAAATGTTGAAGTGAGAGAAGCCTGCCGCCTTCCCTTCTGCGCAGTTGTTTGGGGGCATCACTGTTCTCCTGAAGAAGCAGCACCACAGGTAGCTTTCCCCAGCCCTCAGGTCAGTTCACTCACTCAGTCATGTCCAGCTCTTTGCAACACCATGGACTGCGCATGCCAGGCTTCCCTGTCCATCACCAACTCCCGGAGCTTGCTCAAACTCATGTCCATCAGGCCGGTGATGCCATCCAACCATCTCATCCTCTGTCGTCCCCTGCTCTTCCCACCTTCAGTCTTTCCCAGCATCAGGGTCTTTCCCAGTGAGTCAGTTCTTCACATCAGGTGGCCAAAGCATTGGAGCTTCCGCTTCAGTCCTTCCAATGAATATCCAGGTTGATTTCCTTCATGGTTGACTTGTTTGATCTCCTTTCAGTCCAAGGGACTCCCCAGCCCTATCAACATGTAAGTTGTTCTGTTCTATTCCAGCAGACTCTTCTAGGAATCGTTTGAAACACATTTATTCTAATTTGATGTTCCTAATACTCTCAGTGGTATTTGATTTTTATAGGCACTCTTGAGGTAGAAGTTCTACGAAATCTAAATTAAATTTTGAGTTTGAAATAACATGATAAGGTAACAGTATGACCTTTAAACACAAGATGGTCTTCTTTGTCTTTCTTCTATTTAATTTGCATCCCTACTTGCCTATTCATAAAGCCAGCCCAGCCTTTACTATGTCCTGGTTCATTTCATAATATCCCTTGAAATTATGTCATGATGTGGACAGGAGCAGGGGTTGAGGGATCATGGAAAGCTTCTCTACAATAAAATACACTTCATTGGACCCACTGGGACTCCAGTCTTTTTTGACAAGTATAAAATTGATGATATATCTGTGATGGGAGAAGCTGAAATAACTCAAACATAAGTGTCACAGCCTCAAAGTCATACCAGAAGTATTGCAGACACTGTTATGTGAAAAGGAATCTATGTTTATTAAGAGGCCACGCATTAAAACTTTTAGGGTACTGAATCTGCCCAGAGAGAGATATATGGAGACATATTGAGATGGGCCCCTTCTTCCTGTCAATATTACATTATGATTAATTTGAACAGGATAGTAAATCTTGAATTGCAAATGAGATAGCTAAAACTTAGCTGTTTATCTTTACTGTCACAGTACCACATATCAAAAAGAATACCCTTCAGATTAAATGAAAATGGTCTCTAAAAGCAATTTTACTGCACCATTGAAAATGGTGGGTGTGGAGTGAGTAAATTATTTCATGAATAGACAGTCTATAGAAAAAAAAATACTTTAGTGAATTTTTAAACTCTCCACCCTGCCCTTCGGTTATATTTTTACTTTATTTTTCATATACTTTGCCAGAAAAATATGGATTGACTTCTTAATAGATGTCTAAACAGCAAAGGTTTGTATCATAACAATAAGGCCAGGAAATAAACCCAGCATGTTAAAAGTAGTGTTTGTAGTGGCAAGCACAATATAAAAGCGTGGATTCAAGTTGCTTTTTATAATCCTGTTTTCAGTCCTTTGGACATTTATAACTTTGTTGGCTTTAGAATTCAACTTTTCCACACTTCATCTAAGTGATAAGGTGTTTCTTTTGGAAAGCTCTAAGAAAAATAATCCTTTCAGTTATTTTTGAATTATGAAGGCATAGTTGCACCAATAACTAAAATGCCTGAACACAGCCATTTCAAATCTGGCATGTGGTTAAGCCTCCAAAGAAACAGTTGCATTTAACAGAAAGAATACAAAGAGGGGCACAAAATAGCCTCTACTAAGTGGGTCACTGGCATTTACTGAAGTTTGATTCCTGGTGAAAGGAGACTTTTTGTCATTGCTTGCGTTAGATGTGACTTGTTTCTGAACAAAATACTTAAGGACGTACGATACTTATGGAATGCTAGCTTGGGTTTTGAAGAGATCTGGAATCTTCAATTCATTTTGTATGTCATTCAGATTCGCACTTCAGATGACAAGGGGGTCTTGAAATAGGGTGGAATTCTATCTTAGTGCACTCAGGAGCCTCATTCTATTTTACTACACCCGCACCCACCCCACCCTGCACTTTGAATATGGGAAGAACACATTACACATTATCATTTTTCTGATGGAAATAAAGATAAGCCAACTCACATCATTTGTATTCTTCCCATTCAAGCTTCATGTGGAGCAAATCTAACCAACACACAGTGATATATTAACACCTCATTTATCTTTTACTGTCATTTTTTTCCATAAAGGAAAATGTTAAGAAAACTAAAATCTAAATGTTTAAGCACTGAAAGATCTTCTGGTTTTGTATTTAAGCAGTTTTTAATCCTAAAATGCCTTACAAATTTATTTCTTATTCTTGTCAAAAAAAGAAGCAGCTATCTATAATCTACTATAATTTTATAATATCTCAGAATCATTTATTGTAATACTTAATGCAGTCTACTAAATTATAGTATGTTGTGGAATCATATGAGTGTATAAAATTATTTGATCATAAAATAAAAGACTGGATATTTACTCTTCTATTTTAGTAGATGTTGAATAATCAAAAATTATTTGCCCCTACAATTAGTGTCCAGAGGTACTCATGTGGTTCTGTTTGTTTTTACCTTTTTAGATGATGTTCCCTCTTGTATTTAACTTTTAAACTGCCAGTTGTTGCCTTCTATAAATATGATTCTTCTAGCAGTCATTCACTCCATCTAAAGCATTTCTTCTAATTTTCTTTTTGGTCTGAAAAATAGAATAACTGGCTGTTTTTTTTTAAAAAAATCAGTCCTTTTAGAATATGAATCTGATCATGTTCATAAAGCTGCAGTAATGCCCGTCTCATGCAGTCAGGAGCTGTTCCTTATCGTCGTCTCCCAGCACCTCCATGACCTGTTGGCACTGCTTCCGTATTGCCTTCTCCTTCATTCTTGCCCTTGTTCACTGTGCTCAGACCTGGGGGTGATTTACTGTCCTGGAAAACTCACTGTGTTTTCTCTCGCCTTAGGGTGTTTTCACTCGTTCGTTCCATCTTTCTGAAATGCTGTCTCCCCAGCTATCCGTCTGGCTAACCTTCTTGCATCCTTTAAACCTTTATTCAAGTTTTGCCTTCACAATGATGTCTAATGTGCATTCTCCACAGTGTCATGTCCCTTATTTTCTTTCAGAGTACTTATCAACTTAGAACCTATAATATACCTCAATAATGCTTTATGCTTTCCTTTCTTTTTCCTCTTAGTTCCAGGAGGCAAAGATATTGGTGTTTCTTATTTATTTATCCCCTGGCACATACAATAATAGAACATCATGAAGCACATAGTATGCATAAAGCAATATGTTTTGAATTAAATGAACACATTTTCAAATTGAGTCCAACATTTTAAAAGCCAGTAAGAGATGTCACAGTGCACCTGTTTGAACTCCCTGAGTCATCTCGCAAAATTCCCACTGGCTGTCTATTTTACATATGGTAATGTATATGTTTCCAGTCTGCTTCATGCCCTGTGACAACCTAGAGGGTGGGAGGTCAGAGGGAGGTTCAAGAGAGAGGGGAGATAGATAGATAGATAAATAGATAGATAGATATACCTATGGCTGTTTCATATCGATGTGTGGCAGAAGCCAACACAACATTCTAATGTGATTACCCTTCAATTAAAATGAATACAATTTTTTAAAAAGTCAATAACAGCAGAAAGTGTTACTGCTGATCATGAATGCTTCAAAATCTTGGTCAAAATTTTGGTCAAAATTATTTAATCTTTATTGTAACTGCTCAGATTCATTCTATATTAACCTAAAGATTCTTCCATTTGAGTTAGTGAGATTTACAGACATCTTTGGATTGAAAAATTTTCTATTAATAGGAAGTGAAGCTATCTAATCCAAAACTTAACTTTAATCCTATATATGAACTCTAAACTTTAGCTAAAGTCCATAGGAAAAAAAAAAGCTTGATATTCATTTATTCTTTGCTAAGACTTTTCCTAATCATTAAGGAAACATAGTGAAAAATGTTAGAAATTTAAAAAATGTATAATTCTCCTAGGTCACCACCTCATAACCTCCCTGCTGAAATACCTCTCTTATAACACCTTAGGAGTTATAGACCCCCCACATTTATTCTGATTACTCACTGTTGATTGAGCTATTCCTCCTGAATCTTGGACTCATCCTTTCTCAGCTTTGATCTGTCTCCTCCCTATACTTTGGCTTCTCTGGACTGAGTTATGACTTTTGAGCAATTTTAAGGCCTTCTCTTCTGTAATTTCTATTACTGAAATAAATATGCTCTTGCTTTGCTCATCTTAAGAAATCTCAGGCCTTTGCCCTACTTAGTTATGTTTGGATTTCAGTTCTAGTTTACTCTGGTCGGAATTTTCCTGATGCCACTTGAGTTCTGGTTATATTCATCTTTCTGAACTGGTGTTTTACAAAATAGCCTATCAGAATAATAATTTCAAGGTAAAAAATAAACCAAGGTAGTTTACATAGAAGGAAAGATAGCATCACTTTACCCTGCCCACAATAAGATAAACATATACAACTTTCCTTAGAAAAAATTTAAATAACACAACTGTGGATCAAAAGTAATCCCATCTGAAAAACTGCTTTATGAAATATTTTGAGACCAATGATCATATATTCTGTACATGAAGATGTTTTTCAACATGCGAACTATGACTGTTCTATATATTTATCATTGAAATATTATTGTATCAAGCACTTTGCCATTCATATTTACAACTTTTCTTACAAAGAAAGTCAGTAACTACTCACTCTAGACAGTGCTTGGTGTATAGCCTAGTGTCTGTTACCCAGACAAGATACAAAGTCCTGTTCATGTGCTTACAAAGTCTGTTATTATACACTCCTGTACTCTCAGTCAGGCTCCTTTCCAAGTTTCTCTTTTTATTTTAGGCTTCAGACTGTAATGCTTCTTTTAAAGTATTCCACACCAAAATGTAACATGGCATCTAAAGCACATTTAATGGCTAGTATATATGGTTGCAACAAGACACAATGGAAAGTATTAAGAAATGATGAAGTGTCAGTGTTATAGTGGTTAGCATAGCTGCCTTCCAAAAATGATATTGCTTCTGGCTCTTGATGCATGAGTTAGCCTTGCAGAGATGTCAGGTAGAACTCTCCATTGACCCCTTGCTGAAGTGGAGATTCATGAGTTTAAGAGTCTGCTTTGCTTTGCTTTACAACTCCTTTGGAAAAGGACACTTGAAATTTGGTTCGGTTGAGTTCATTAAGCTGCATGAAATTCCAAGTGCCAGAGAGCAAGTCTGGCACTATCAAGTGATGTTAGCACTTCTTAATATAGTTGCTGTGACTACGAGAGAGTCAATTCCTAGGCAGGCTGATAAGAAGTCCAGGGTCCCTGAGGAGGTGGAAGGGGTCTGGGGCTCTCAAAGAGGAGATAGGGGTCTGGAATTCTCAAGGAGGAGTAAAGGACAGATGCCTTTTTTCCTCTACATTCCTTAGTCACATAAAACGTTTTTTTATTTAACCCCAGAAGTGATGGTTACACAACAAACAACTCAGTTTAAACTCTATAGGAAGGATATATACCAACAATGTATCTGCTTGAGGACAGTTTCTCCTTCCTGAAAACCTTCTGATTCATCCTGTTGTCTTAAAATGTATATTATGGGAATGGGTCTGGTAAGATCTTTCTTTTATTAGTTATAATCCTGTCATCTTAAAATGTAAACTGTGGGAGTGGGTTTAGTAAGATCTTTACAGCCTTGAGACATTCTTTTGATTTATTATAATAACCAATTAAAAAGGTATATAATTCCCTTGCTAAGACTAGCGAGGCGGGCACTCTCCATCCCCCTTCTATGTCAGAGGCTTTCTCTGTCTTTTCATACTTAAATGAAACTCTGCTACACAAAAACTCGTTAAGTGATCAAGCCTGGTCCCTGGTTCAGAAGCTAAATCTTCTTCTAAGGAGGTCATGAATCCAACATCATTCACCATAAACTATCAAATATCCAAACTACTTTTCAAGTCTCATGAGAAGAATTTCTTCATATAATAGGTATTATTATGCTAGTACTGAGAATATTAAAACCTTAGACAGAAAAGCCTTGGCTAGCATCATATTAGAAAATTCAAATCAATTCACATTTTTCAGTATGGATGCTCTGAGAATTCAGTTTGCTTTCTTCTACCTGAAACTGAACAATGGACTAGAGCAGAAAAGATAGAGTAATTTCGGTAGTTTAGGTTTTACGGGTTCAGATTCACTTGAATTTGAATTATTGCTCAACTAGCACACTAATCTCTGTTTAACTGGCTGCTTGTCATCATTTTGTGCTCTGAGTGTGATAAACAGTATGGAAATTGGATTGCCTCATAAGTATGCCCAGATTTCCTCCCATAAGCTAAATTGTCAATCAGACGTACATACATACATACATATATATATATATGGCTCTAGAGTGAGTACAAGGCTTGTATGACTGTTCAAGCAAATCTTTCCTGTTTGAGAAGATATGATTCCTATTGGAAAATATGGTTTCTCTCCGTGAAGAAATAAATGCTAAGCTTTGTTTTTTCCTGATATCACAGAGTACCTACTGAATATCCTAATATTAACTGGAAATGGTTTGGATTTATGCAGAATTTGAGTTTATGCTTTTGTGCCCTGTCTGATGTACACACAGGTAATCTGTTTCTCCTCCAGGCAATGATCTATCTCCCTGTATGCCATTAAGAGTGTATTTAGGTATCTTATCCTGGTCATGGTCTGTGACTTCAAGGCAGGGATTATATGAGAGGCAATCAGTATTTAACTTGCTTTTTATTTCTGCTCTTCCTCAGGTAAAATAATAAAACGTTTATGCTACAACAGACCAATAGTTTGGGCCCGAAATAGTCTCCTTTCTTTACAACGGGAATTTTTATGAACTTATCAAACAAGAGTACTAACTGCTTTTCAGAGGGACAATTAGTGTAGTAAAATAAATTCCAGGTTCTGATTTTGCCATCATGATTGATTCATTAATAACATTCCAGGCATTCCTTTGACACTAAGGAAAACCAAATATTTTTAGGTACGGCCATCTGTCAGGCAAAGCAAAAGTCTCCTCAGACCGTTTTATTTACTTTGTCTCCACTGAAACATTGTTTTTAATTGTCAACCACATAGTGTCAGTTGGGCTTAGCCTTTGTAATATGGATTACTTGGGGAAAAAAAATTGAAGAAAAAAAATATTGACTGGAAAGCTGATCTTTTAATAATCTGGACAGATCTTTATAGCGGGTGTAAGTTTTATTCACATGAAGTCTCTGTCCTTCTAATCAGATATTTTTTGTAGGCTTTCCTTTTCTTATTCTCTCAATACTACGTGTCTTAGTAATAAAAGCCCATAGTAGGTTGAGGGGCAATAGAGGTAGCAGATATGAGTGATAATTAAAGCCACTAGAGGAATACATTGACTAAAGAGGAAGAGAGAACTTGACAATGAATAATTAGCTGAGTGATGAATAATGAGGTCCTGTTGTATGCAGATATTTTGCATACTTTTTGTACTTTGTGGTCAATTGCTTGCCCTATAATTTTATTTGACAATGATCAGGAAACTGGCACATTAAGTGGTATCTTTTTTTCCCTCTCATTCTCTCTAGTTCTCACTGTCAGCATTTGAGTTATTTATTTCTAATCTGGAATCTCAGTTGAATATTAAGAAATATGAATGCAGTGGATAATTGTGGGGGAAACAAATTATTATTTATTTGATTGATTGATTCCAAGCTTTCAAAATATATACAAATAGCAATTTGGTGAAGCCTCATGATATCAAACTTTATGTGCCAGAGCACCTTCACAATGAAATCGACATGTAACTAAAGTAAATCCTTCCTTCTTCTCTTCCTCCCTCCAACCCCGTTTCCTCCATCCATTCTTCCTTCTCTCCTTTGTTTCCTCCTCTCTTCTTCTTTCCTGTCTTCAGTTGTCCATCTTAACTAAGTTTTCTTGTAATTCCCCAAATCATATTTTGTTACTCAATGTTGTTCCTTTTGTTCAATTTAATATTATTTCCTCTGAAGTGAATTACTTTATACAAGTCATATTCAGATATTACTGTGAATCAAACTATCTTTATTTTGTTGCTGAACTCCGTGCCTAGTTGCTCAGTCATGTGTGACTCTCTGTGGCCCTTTGGATTGTACCCTGCCAGTCTCCTCCGTCCACGGGATTCTCCAGGTGAGAATACTGGAGTGAGCTGCCGTGCCCTCTTGGAGGGGACCTTCCCAATCCAGGAATCGAACCTACGCCTCTTGTGCCTCCTACATTGCAGGTGTATTCTTTAGCTGCTGAGCCGTTGGGGAAGCTATTCTATCATAAATGCTGAAATATCAAATAAACCACTTAACACACGTCACAATGCTTTTAGGGCATACTCAAGAGGAATATAGCTTTTCAAATAGCCAAATATCACATTAGAAATCTTAATATATGTTACCATTGTTCTCAAATTCCATGTACAATCACTGGTAATTTTAATAAGTCAGCTTAATTTCAAGTTCATTCACTATGTTCCATTTGAGAGGGCACGTTAATTTATTAATATGTCACAGGAAATAGTGGGTTGAGAGTAAAGACGATTACTGAGGAAAAGTCAAAGAAGAACAAATTCCAATTAACAACTTAAAAAAAAGAACTGTTTATATCTCAGCTTCAATTTCAGATAGAACTCAATTAAATAGCCATTATTTGCATAGAACTGAGGTCTTATATATTACACTGGCTTAAGTTTCTATTACATTTCTCATATTGCATCTAAAATATTGGGGCAGAAACTGACATGCATATTGTTTATCTTAGAATGGTTATATTTGATTGAATTTTCCATGCACTATCGACATTGCTGCTTTAGAAGGAAAAAAAATCCAAGGAAAAGTAGACATCTTAAAAAGGGAGGAGGAGTGTTCCAGATTAAGCACTATTTTCCAACACTGATACATATTCAGTTCAGTTCAGTCGCTCAGTCGTGTCTGACTCTTTGCGACCCCATGAATCACAGCACGCCAGGCCTCCCTGTCCATCACCAACTCCCAGAGTCTACCCAAACCCATGTCTATTGAGTCATATTAGTTGACTTTTTATGACAGTAGATAGCAGATATTGTTGATTTTCTACTCATCAACTCTTTCTTTTTTCCATGCTACCAGAATTCCATTTCTTTTTTTTTCAGTGATGCTACATCAGGGAGTGATACCCTACGCACAGTTTGTTTTTGGTCAAAGCCAGTTATAGTAATTCCATTCCTTTTGTCGTGACTTCTATAAGTGTGGACATGTAACTCACTAACTCATTTCTACTTCATGAAACTTGAGGACAAATTGAAGAAAAACAGGAGTGAGGGCTTCTAGAAAAGGTTTTTCTCAGTAAAACAGATGATATCTTTATACCTCTGCTCTATCTGAATATGGGGCTTTCCGGGTGGTGCTAGTGGTAAAGAACCTCCTGCCAATGCAGGAGACTTGGGTTAGATCCCTGGGTTAGGAAGATCCCCTGGAGGACAACATGGCAACCCACTCCAGTCTTCTTGCCTGGAGAATCCTATGGACAGAGGAGCCTCGTGGGCTACGGTCCATAGGGTCACAAAGAATCAGACACAACTGAAGTGACTTAGCACTCATGTACTATCTGAATATGATTCTTGGAGTTGCTTCAGCCGTCTTGTTAGCACAATGAAAATGAGACAATAGAAGGAAGAAAACGGAGCTAAGAAAATCACAGAGAAGTGAGAACATTCTGGCAATGTGAATCCAGGCGTGACTCGACCTCTGGGCCTATGGCTTTGCGAGCTAATACATTACAGCTATGCTATTCAAGTTAATTTGAGTTGGCTTTTCTATTACTTTTAGCCACATTTTTTCTATCTGGTAAAACTTATTTCTTTTTAATTTAATTACCAGGCTTGTTCCTGGACTTTGTTCAGTAAGCCGTAGTTTAAATAAGTATTGTTAATTTTCTTACTTTATATCAACTAAATGAAGCCAAAAAGCATTTCTAATTTGGGTTGGCATGCCTCTAATCTTTCCCCACTTTAATCCGCACACCTCCCCCCCGCCCCACCGGCCCTTACCACACCAGAGAGATTCTCACAAATCTAATCATAACACTTCAGGTTGAAAACCACCTCATTGTGTTCTACCATGTAAATAGTTACAGAAAAACCCTTAGTACATTTGAAAAAATATGACCTATCAATCATTATTTCTTTAGTAATTTGAATACTGGAGGCATTTGAGGTTTTATTGTGTCAAAGACTGTCAGATTATATAATTTACCAAATACAGTCAGGGTGCTTATTTTCCCATACTTCAGTCACATAGACTACTTGGAGTTAGTTTGTGGTAATATGTAGAATAACAATGAAGAAATATATTAAAGATACAGTTGTCAATAACATCAAATGCTTCTGAGACCAATCTATGAATCTGATGTTCAAACCTGCCTGATAGCATTTAAACTTGACTTGTTGTGCAAGATTGTATTGCCTTAGTTCCTTGTAACTTTTAAAATCCCTGTCTTAACAACATTCCATAGTAAACTTGACAGTGACAAAGCTTCATATCTTTTCAGAGTGGTCCCCACGCTATTGCTACATGATTCTAAAGTTTTTAGCAGCTTTCATAATAATAAAGTGCTACTTATTTATTGCTTAATACGGGCGAGGTACGTACACAGGCACACAGACACATGAGTACACACAGGTGAAATAAAATATGCCAATGTATTGAAAATTCACTAGGAAATGGAAAAACAAGACTTTTTTTGTTGACTGCTATCTTATAACATCACTCGCAGTTGTAGTAACTGTCACAGCAGCACCAGATTACTTTTTTGTGTTTCCAAAGGTAATGCAAAATTTTATGCCTCTCTAAAACTTTATTATATTTTTATGAAACAATTTGCCTAATATAGCACTTGTATAATTCTAGGGTATGCAACCCAGAGAGTTTTGAAGGTGGTTGTTATTTTGAGCAACATGAAGGCCTTTTTAGCTCTATTGTCTATTTTTTAATATATTTTCTCCCTACATCTGCTCGGTCAGAGTTGAGTGAGTCGTATAATACTCTCATTCAGAAATGTTTCCCATGCATTGCTGTTGTTCTTATCCTTGGCTCCAAGGAAAATCTATTTTACAAAGCAGCAGGGATCAGGCTTGACACTCGGTTTCTTGTAATACCTTGAAGGTGTCAGAGAAAAATTTTATAATAGAGAGGATGCTGTGGTTGCTTCCCAGAGAGAAAATCAGTTGCAAATGTAGTTACCCCTGTACCAAGACAGAGGCTCAGTAGGACTGGTCCTGTGCAGAAAGCGGTGGTTCTTGCTGTGTACTCCAACTTGCATCTCCAGGTCAGAGATTTAAACATGCTGAAATATACACGTACCTTACAAATTTGCATATTTGCCTCAGCTTTCTCTTTCTATTTTGTATCATTGCATACAAAGCAACCACAAAGCATGGGGGAGCATCAGTTTGTCTGGATTCTTCAGGGATAAGGAACTTAAGACAAAGTTCTGCCGTGTAGGCCTGAAGAGATGTGTTCAAGGTCATAGGTCATAGTTACCCAGAAAGACAAAGACAGAAAATAAGAATTAACAGATTTATCCTGGGATCAATGGTAAATTTCAGTGACATTTGAGAGTCCCTGAAGCATTTGTCTACTTCTTGTAGAGGACAAAACAAGGTGATATCTGCATGCTTTGGCTATTTAAGTTCTAAAGGATTCTGACCAATAAATATAGAAAGTGTGTCAGTTGTAATATAACTTCTTCAGAATGCTATTAGCATTAGATAGGAGAGGAAAGAGAGCATGATTTATTTGTATAACTTTGGGGAATTCTGGTTCAAATAGAGTAAATATGTTTCCTGTACAACTTTCTGGATCTTTTAATGGATATTGAAAACATAATAGGTCATAATAACTTTCTAAATTAAATATATGGTGGAACTAGCACTCTGCAGAAAATTCTCAGGAAACCTTAAAGTTAACTCTTGAACAACATTTCAACCATGTGGGTCCACTTATATATTGATATCTTTCAGTAAATATGTACTACAATATGTACTACAGTGCTACACATCCAGAGTTGATTGAATATGTGGGTGTGGAACTCTGGATACCAAGGGTCAACTGTAAAGTTACATGGGGATTTTCGATTACTTGGTAACCCTAACTCCTGAATTGTTAAGGGTAAATAAAGGTTAGTATCTTGACCCCTTTAAGAAATGGATTCTACTACTTTGGCACATTATTGTTCAGTCACTCAGTTGTGTCCAACTCTTTGCCACCTCATGGAGTGCATCACACCAGGCTTCCCTGTCCTTCACCATCCTCCCAGAGTTTACTCAAACTCATGCCCACTGAGTCAGTGATGCCATCCAACCATCTCATCCTCTGTCATCCTCTTTTCCTCCTGCCTTCAATCTTTCTCAGCATCAGGGTCTTTATCAATAAGTCAGTTCTTCGCATCAGGTGGTCAAAGTATTGGAGTTTCAGCTTCAGCATCAGTCCTTCCAATGAATATTCAGGACTTATTTCCTTTAAGATTGACTGGTTGGATCTCGTTGCAATCCAAGGGACTCTCAAGAGTCTTCCCAGCACCATAATTTGAAAGCATCAGTTCTTTGGCGCTCAGCCTTCTTTATGGTGCAACTCTCATGTCTGTATATGACTATTGGAAAACCCATAGCTTTAAATATACAGGCCTTGTCAGCAAAGTGATGTCTCTGCTTATTAATGTGCTGTCTAGGTTTGTCATAGGCATTCTTCTAAGGGGCAAGTGTCTTTTAATTTCATGGCTACACTCACCATCCATAGTGATTTTGGAGCCCAAGAAAATAAAATCTTGGCATACAATCCTTTGATTCTAGAATGGACTCTTTCTCTTCATTATTCAAAACCACCAGTGCATTATAAATCCATTAGAATTCTTTTATAAATTGCCACATTAAAGAGTGTCAAGATATCTTGTAAGACACAATTAACAGAAATAATTCAAATTACCTATCTGGTCCTGCTTCGGCCTTCAGTACGCTTTGCCCACTTTGCAGTGGCAGTATGCAGTATAGCTCCCATCCTGTAGGGAAGCTGGTGCTGTGATACAAGACTCTTTATCCACTTAATAAACAATTATCTCCAAGTAATAAATTTTTCTGGCTGTATTTCAGGTTTAAAAATATGAGAGAAGCCACTCAGTTGATTATGGAGGAAAAAGGGAGATAATAAACTCCTTGGAAGCCTTTGTTCATTTATTTTGTGTGATACATAAAAATTCTAAGGAGAAACTGATTTCTCTTCACTCTTCCTCTAAAATTAAAAAGTATCTATTTAAATACTTGAGAGAAATTACTCAGACATCCATAAGAAAATAAAAGGAAAAGAAATAACAACACTAAGTTGTGTCCGACTCTTGCAATCCCACGAAATGCAGCCCGCCCGGCTCCTCTGTCCATGGGATTCTCCAGGCAAGAATACTGCTGTGATTTGCCATTTCATTCACTTAAATCTCCCACCAAAAGAATGAGGAAGGCAAATAAATAATTTTGAGAGTGTTTTATATATCTTATTTCTTAGATATCCACTTTGAAACTGTTGCAAACTTGGTTCTAGGATAATTCAGGGTGTACCTGCAAAATTGAGTACAATAATTTATCAACATTTTCTGGCATTTCTTAATATAATCCATGTCTAAAATTTATCTAGAGTATTAGAATTGATTTTTCAAATTGTTAAGCAACGTTTATAATGTTCCATCCTTTGTAAATACAGTGATAACCTTTTCCGCAGTTCTAAATTTGGCTGTGTCCACGAGAACAGAGGAATCTGGGGATTGAAAGTATTATGATATTTAATTTGATTGTTTACCTCATTATGGGTTTAGTTTCCCATCTCCCTCTGAGAGTGAAACATACACAGAATATAAGTTTTCTGAAGTATTCTAGGTATGAAATTACAGGCAGATTAAAATCTCATGGATTGTATCACCTAACCCGAGTTAAATGTGTATCAGTGGGAGGAAATGATGAATATTCACTTAAAATCAATTTGCATCCTTCAATCAATCTTATAATATTATATTTCCTATTCAATTAAATGGAGGGGTTGAATCAAAAAGCCTACTTTTATTTTCTCCTGTGTGAACAAATATATACTGGGAATCTCAGTGCTGGCTCCATTCACAATGAGTTTACAATTCAATCTAACATACAGCTTAAAATGATCTGCAATTTGATTCTTAAATTTGTAAATGCCAAGCTTGTGAATTAGACCTGAAAGGAAATGTTAAGCAGGGGTTTCTTAGTCTGAATGTAAAACACAGGACAATTTGTACGTGGACAAAATTACTTGCTTCTATTACGCTGTATATACTCAGAGAGATTTTTGTCTAAAATGAAAGAAAATATTCCAATCTTTTTTAAGCTATTAACTTGTGGACCTTCTGATCTATGTGATTTATTACTATTCCCACAAGCAGTTACATATCAATCTACTATGAGCTGAGAAATATTCCCAGTTCTATAATAATTTTGGTTTTCAAATCGGAGCATAGCAGCTGAGGTACTGTCATCATTATGAGAATGACCATAGGTTTTTGTAGTGAGACCTAACTTATCAATCAACACCCTTTCCTTCTTTCCCTTGCCTCTTCTCAGACATTGAGTCACATTGAATCTAATATACACCTTTCCTGATAAAACATTACAAGAAGGCAACGTGCTGTTGATAGAACACACTTGTAATAACTACCCTATCCAACTCCAATTTCAAATAAGATGAATGATCCACCTAGCCATTTCAGCTGAAATGAGAATCTCCCATGTCCTTTCCTGGCACTGATTCCAAAGACCTAGCATTTAAAAGCTACTCCTACTGAACTTAAATCATGTTAAGTGTTTTGCAATACAGAGATGGGAATTTGAAACTAGTAAGTGTATAAAGTTTGTAAAACAAAAATTTACTTCTGATTTAAACTCAAAAATCAGACAAAAAAGAGAAAATTCCCATGTCAACAAAGTGAAATAGAAAATTGGGACATTGCAAGCTCACAAAAATATTTTTCCTTCATTGTAAGCTTTTCTCTTCATGATCAAATAAATTCAGTTTTTAATTGGAATTCATGCATGCCCCTGACATATAAGCAAAATTTATAGTACTAATTGCCTCAATAGCCCTTGCGCTGTCAAAGATGAGTCTGGGTAATTAAGCTTTAGAAAGAAACTGTGTATCTGAGTTCTGCCTGAAATAAACAGAAATTAATATCATGAACTCACAAGTACATATGCATATGAATGTCTTATCATGAACTCATATGTACATATGCATATGACTATCTCTAATAAATTGCATATTCAAAACTTATTTTCTTTCACCACTAAAACAGCACGTTGAATAATTTGCCTAATTGTTTATTATCTCTAATATACTTCCTTCTCAGTGAATAGCCAGGTTAGGGCTTTGGTTGAGACAGCAAAGCATGTGCCTGAATTCTGACAAATAGGATGTGATCAGAGCAACTTAAAACACTTTCAACTCTTTATGTTTTCTTGGCTTCCAACCTCTGAGTGTTCTTCTGAGTTAACATTTTACTCAGAAATCTCTGTAAAGGCAGGAACTAGGGAAGAGCCACACTTGAATATTTTTTGTGCCCAACATATGTATGCTCTATAATGGAAAAGTAAATTGTGTTTTTAAATAAATCAGCAATGAATTATACATATATTTGCCCTATGTTCTAGCTTGCCCAGGACTTACCAAGTTTATATGTATTTCTCTAGCATAATTATTAAAATGGCCACCTTTCACTAACCACCCTCTGCTAGGGAGATTTTGGACTATGCTGGTAGCTCAGCTGGTAAAGAATCTGTCTGCAATGCAGAAGACCTGGATTTGATCCCTGGGTTGAGAAGATCCCCTGGAGAAGGGAAAGGCTACCCTCTCCAGTATTCTTGGGCTTCCTTTGTGGCTCAGCTGGTAAAGAATCTGCCTACAATGCGGGAGACCTGGGTTGGATCCCTGGGTTGGGAAGATTCCCTGCAGAAGGGAAAGGCTACCCATTCCAGTATTCTGGCCTGGAATATTTCATGGACTGTATAGTCCACGGGGTCGCAAAGAGTTAGTCGGACATGACTGAGTGACCTTCACTACACTTCACTCTCAGCCTATTGTCTTGGTTGCAGTGACCTAGCTATTGTCCTGCCTTTCTTGTATAAACTAGTCGCCAGGATATGCACAGATGAGGTGATGAGTGTTGGTTCTCTTTGTGGACACGTTCTCACTAGTAAGAAAGAATTGACACAATGAGGAGATTCCCACTTTCCAACAACCCTAACGCAGTAATGGATTTAGGCAGCATCATCAGTGGCTGCTGACACAAATCAGAGAGCTACCAGATGAACTCCCAACACTTAGAAAACTTTCTTGCAAAACATCCAACCCTAATCTGATTAAGCCTCCAAACTTAAATAACAGTGTACAGGAAACACAGGAACAAAGGACATGAGAAGTGACATTTCTGGAAGAAACTGCAGAATCCAATGGGTAGAATATTCTACAAAACAAAACAACTAGTCTTTCAAAAAAAATCATGAAGAGAAAGAAAAAAAACTGGGGGAACCTAAAGATCAAAAGAGAGCTCGAAATATATCAACCATTTGCAACATATGGATCTGATCTAGATCCTGATTCAAATAATCTTAAACAAATATGATAAACATAGAAAATGTCTGGATATTTAATTATATTAAGGAATGCCTTAATTTTGGTTATATGCTGAAATATTTATAGATGAGATGATATAAAGTTGGAAAAGGGATTCATAGTATTCCAGGAGAAAAGAGAGATGGTATAGATGCAGTAAGATTGGCCATAGCTTAATAATTGCTGAAGCTGAGTGATAGATACAGTAGTTTCATTATACTATTATCTCTGCTTTGTCTGTGTTTCAATTTTTACATGTAGGATTTATATATATGTATAAAGGAATATGTGTGTATTTCTTCCTCTACTGGGTCTCCACTATCCTGCCTTTCAGGCAACACTTCCATGTTATCAGTTGTCACAAGTCATGAGGGATCAGAAAGCACCTTTCCAAGACTTCAGCCCCATTGTTGCAGTTTCACATACCAGCCAGCCCTTCAAATCCTTTGGATGAAGATTCTAGAATGCCGTTCTCATTCCCTGTGAAAGTAAGTGGTTATAAATTATAAATGAGCAAATAACTGGTAAGGAATAGGGAAAAAACAAAAACAAAATCAGAACAGTCATTAGTGGAAGGAATGAAAAAAATGCAATAGATTCAAAATAGGAGCCAGAATATATGTAACATCTATATAGTATAAACACCATCTAGTGGCCCAAGGCTAAAATCTGATGTTTACTAGATAACCTTTGACAAATCTTTTGAACAACTATTCGGTCTCATTCTGTTAATTTGTAGAATAAGAAATATAGAACTCCTGTGTGATAAACTCGTATGAGCATTAAGTAACGTATATAAAGATACCTGGCATGTGGTAGGAGGGTTTATTTTGAATTTTTATGAGTACAAGTACAGAAAGTGAAGTCGCTCAGTCGTGTCCAACTCTTTGCGACCCCGTGGACTGTAGCCCGCCAGGCTCATCTGTCCGTGGGATTCTCCAGGCAAGAATACTGGAGTGGGTTGCCATTTCCTTCTCCAGGGATGGAACCCGGGTCTCCTGCATTGCAGGCAAACGAGAAAAGCATTGATTAATAGATAACTGTACATACACTCAGTTATTCTACCAAATATTCATCAAGTATCTACCACAAGCTATGCATTTTTCTTTGAGGATATAGCAGTGAACACAACAGGAAAATGCCTGCCTTCATAAAGCTTGCATTCTAGCAGTAATAGCTCATATACAATACATGATTAATACAGTTTTCAGTATCTATTAAGTTTAAACTTAAACTTTAAACTACTGTTTGAAGCAACACTCACACACACACTCACACACTCTAAGAATGAATCTTCACCCCGGTCTTTCTCTCATGAGAAGAGATGAATAGTGGAATTGAGGTTTAAGGGCCACTTCAGGCATCCGTATTCTCTGGGGTGAGAGTGCTGGTTGCTGTGTTTTCTATGAACTTGCCCATGTACTTGCAGCGCTTCCCGAGCCAGACAGAGGCAGGTGGCTACAATCTGCAGCAGTTTTACTTAACTACTCTGCTCCATTTTGCAAGCTTTACTTTTCTGAAGTTCAGTGACACTGCACCTGAGAGCTCATCAGTATGTGGAGACACGTGCTCCTACAGTAAACATAAATCCCTCTTTTTTAAAAAAGTTAGAACACACAGCACAGCACTTTCCTTTGTAGAATTTGTCACTCGTCATTTCAAAGGTTGTGTTTTTCTGGGGGGAAAGCTTGTCTTGTTTTGTTTTTAAATTTGTCAGTGAGCCAAATGGTGAAGACGCACAGGTGTGAGGATTTAAATGGCAATGATTGACCTGCCCACCCACAACGCATTCTAACTAGGAAATTAAGGATGTTGCCAGTGTTTGCCAGTCTGATTGCTCTATCCAACGTTAATTTATGAGCTCTGTGATGCCTAGCATGTCACGAGGAGATCCTCCGCATTTTTCTCTAAAACCTGCTGGGACATATCATTATACCTGTGACTAAAAATAACATACCCATTCCAGGCAATGTAATTGGAGTGATTTATTTTAATTGTTTGAAAAATAGTTTGTTAGATAGTTTCAGTCTGTCCCAGTTATGATCCATGTGACATTAACATTCTGAAGTACCTTGGCCCCTCTTTTTGAGCAGTTAGCAAACAGTGTTCAGTTAGAGTTTCCACAGTGGCTGGGTTGCAAAAGTTTTCTAAAATAATTTTGAGCTTCCTCAAATCCAAACAATCTTAATTTTCATAATAGGGATTTGGGAACTTGTAATTTCACAATTACTGGGGAGGCTGGTATCCAATTTAGAGGATATAGGGCTGAAGACCACAAAGAAACTAGAGACACGTGAACATTTCATGCAGGGAATCCAAAATGGCCAAGCCATGAGAGACACTGGATTATGATGGTGAAAGCAAATGGTGTTTCTGATTTCAGAGTGCTTGCAATCAAATGCAGTGAATGGAATGGGACATAATAGATACAGTCTTACAATAGAAGATTACAGCTAATATTTGGGAAATGGCTGGTGAAAAAGTTGAATGGGATAAACTGTAGATGAAAAGGCAATGGTTGAGATTAGAATATGTATTGAGTCCCAATGTTGATGATTTGAACTTTGAAATATGATAAAACCATGAAGGTGGCCCTCCCAGTTCCAAAAGAAAGAATGTGAAAGAATTTGAAAGATGAAAACTTATTTAAGGTAGGATTATATAAGTTGTACATAGAGTACTTGTTTGAGATCATAGCAGAGTAATCTTTCCAACATAATTCTATCCTTAAAAGCATTGACTTGCAATTTGGAACCCCAAGAGGAATTATATAAATAGAATTATTTGAAATTCTAAGACAGAATATATGCATAAAAATTTTCATCTTCACATAATCCTTTCATATTTTTCATTTCTGATTTTCTTGTCTTTTTTTTTAGTGATTTGTTTATCTACCTAACAAGTGGGTATTCGTGTGAAGCTGAATTTATCTAATATTAGAAAAATATTTTTAAAAATTCTATATGTATTCTTCAAATATTTTAATTTCACAGAATGAAAGCTCTTTCTCAGAATTTCAGATATGTAAATCAGTGATTTAAAAATTGATTTAAAAACTCTTTATAGTGAATGACACATGGTCAAAGAGTAACAGGCATCTGCATATCTTTTAAATGACAATGAAATGTAAAAAAACAACTAGCTTCTTTAAAGAAAATTTTAATATCCACACTACACATCTTTCTTATGCTCTGTGGAACTGCTCTTGAATTTATACATGTCATTCATCTCTACAATGAAGGTTTTGTGAAATCAATGTTCCTGGAATTTTCTAAGTATTTACTAGTGTTAATAAATATAATCTAAAATAATTATTCATAGAATTTTCTTTAGTATTTTTAGAAACAGAAACATTTCATGTAAAACTAATCAGTGGTATGCTATCTTTGAATTCACAAGCACAAGGGAAAAAATCCATAAACAAAGACTTCAGAAGTGAATATAAATAAGTTATTCTGATTTTTATTAAGATATAACTGAGACATACATTTGTGTAAATTTAAAGTGTACAACTGGTTGATTTGGAATATTTATATAATGCAAAATAATTACCATCATTGTATTAGCTAACAACTCCACCACATCATACATTTACCATCTTTTTGTGTGTGATAAAAACATTAGAGTTTACTTTTTTACCTATCTTTCAAGTATATAATATAGTATTATTAGCCATAATTATCATGCCATATGTTAGATATTTAGAGCATGTTCATCTTATAGCTGAATGATTGTACTCTTTGACCAAAATCGTCCCATTTTCCTCACCCCTCAGCCTATAGTAACCACCACTGTACTCTCTTTTTCTGAGTTAACTTTCTCTAGATTTTGCACATATATGATATCATACAGTATTTCTTTTTCTGTCTGCCTGATTTCACTTAGCATAACGCCCTGAAGTTTTATTCACAAGACATAATTTCCTTGTGAATGAAAGTTGATGACTTTCTGGACACTTAAGTTGCTTTCATATCTTGACCGTTGTGAATAATGCTGAAATAAACATGGGGGTGCAGAGATCTCTTCAAGATCCTGTGTTCATTTCTTTGGTATATACAGACAGAAGTGGCTGGATCATATGGTAGTTTTACTGTTAAATTTTTGGACCCACCATACTGGATCTGTAGTTTTCCATAGTGGCTACGTCAGTTTTTACTCCCACCATCAATGTTTCCCTTTTCTCTACACTCTCACCAGTACTTGTTGTCTCTTGTCTTTTGATGATAGACATTTGAATAGGTGTAAGTTGCTCAGGGTTTTTCTTATTTGCTTCTTTTGCTATTAAATTGTATGAGTTCTTTATATACTTTGGATATTAACCCCTATCTGATACACTGCTTGCAAATATTTCCCCCCATACCATAGATTGCCTTTCATTTTGCAGTTTATTTTGCTGTGCAAATGCTCTTTAGTTTAATATAGTCCCACACTTTTTTTTCTTTTGTGCTTTTGTTGTATCCAGGAAATTTCTTCCAAAACAAATAAAAAATAAATTTTTCTTTATATTCTAGGAGTTTTATGGTTCAGGTGTTTAATCCATTTTGAGCTTATTTTTGTAAGTAGTGTAAGATAGGGGTTCAATTTTATTCTTCTGCCTGTGATTATCTAGTTTTCCCACATTTTTAACTGAGAGACTATCCTTTCTCCATTGAGTATTCTTGACTTGCTTGTCAAATATTAGTTGACTGTATATTCAGGAATTTACTTCTGGGCTATCAGTTCTATTCCATTGATCTATATGTCCATTTTATGCCAGAACTATACTGTTTTTATTGCTACAGCTTTGTAATATAGCTTGAAATCAGAAACTGTGAGGCCTCTGGCTTTGTTGTTCGTTCTCAAAAATACTTTGGTTATTCAGGGTCTATTGTGGCTCCAAATAAATTTTAGGATAGTTTGCTCTATTTCTATGGAAAATAACGTTGGAATTTTGATAGGGATTACAGTGAATTAGTAGGTAGTTAAATGTAATATGAACATTTTAATAATGTTAACTCTTCTGATCCATGAACACAGAATATATTTTCACTTGTTTATTTCTTCAATTGCTTTCATCAAAGTCTGTAGTTTTCAGCATACACATCTTTTGACTTCATGGTTAAATTTATTCTCACTGTTTTTTCTTTGATGCTATAGTGAATAAGATTATTTTCTTTATTTTAAAAATATTTTGTTCAGTTCAATCATACAGTTGTGTCCGCCTCTTTGTGATCCCATGGACTGCAGCACACCAGGCCTCCCTGTCCATCACTGACTCCTGGAGTTTACTCAAACTCATGTCCATGGAGTCGGTGATGCCATCCAACCATCTCATCCTCTGTCATCCCCTTCTCCTCCTGCCTTCAATCTTTCCAAGCATAAGGGTCTTTTCTAATGAGTTAGTTCTTCACATCAGGTGGCAAAAGTATTGGAGTGTCAGCTTCAGCATCAGTCCTTCAAATGAATGTTCAGGACTGATTTCATTTAAGACTGACTGGTTTGATCTCCTTGCAGTCCAAGGGATTCTCAAGAGTCTTATCCAATACCACAATTCAAAAGCATCAATTCATCAGTGCTCAGCTTTCCTTATAATCCAATTCTCACATCCATATATGACTACTGGAAAAACCATAGCTTTGACTAGATGGACCTTTGTTGGCAAAGTAATGCCTTGCTTTTTAATATGCTGTCTAGGTTGGTCCTAACTTTTCTTCCAAGGAGCAAACATCTTCTAATTTCATGGCAGCAGTCATCATCTGCAGTGATTTTGGAGTCCCCCAAAAATAAACTCTCTCACTATTTCCATCATTTCCCCATCTATTTACCATGAAATGAGGGGAGCGGATGCCATATTCAATTTTTGAATGTTGAGTTTTTAGCCAACTTTTTCACTCTCCTCTTTCACTTTCATCAAGAGGCTTTTTAGTTCCTCTTCTCTTTCTGCCATAAGGGTGGTGTCATCTGCTTATCTGAGGTTATTAATATTTCTCCCAGCAATCTTGATTCCAGCTTGTGCTTCCTCCAGACCAGCGTTTCTCACGATGTACTCCGCATATAAGTTAAATAAGCAGGGTGACAATATACAGCCTTGATGTACTCCTTTCCAGATTTGGAACCATTCTGTTGTTCCATGTCCAGTTCTAACTGTTGCTTCCTGACCTGCATACAGATTTCTTAGGAGGCAGGTCTGGTGGTCTGATATTCCCATCTCTTTAAGAATTTTCCAGAGTTTGTTGTGGTCCACACAATTAAAGGCTTTGGCATAATCAAAGCAGAAATGGATGTTTTTCTGGAACTCTCTTGCTTTTTTGATGATCCAGCAGATATTGGCAATTTGATAACTGGTTCCTCTGCCATTTCTAAAACCAGCTTGAACATCTGGAAGTTCACGGTTCACATATTGCTGAAGACTGGCTTGGAGAATTTTGAGCATTACTTTACTAGCATGTGAGATGAGTACAATTGTGTGGTAGTTTGAGCATTCTTTGGCAATGCCTTTCTTTGGGATTGGAATGAAAACTGACCTTTTCCAGCCCTTGGCCACTGCTGAGTTTTCCAAATTTGCTGGCGTATTGAGTGCAGCACTTTCACAGTGTCATCTTTCAGGATTTGAAATAGCTCAACTGGAATTCCATCACATCCACTAGCTTTGTTCGTAGTGATGCTTTCTAAGACCCATTTGACTTCGCATTCCAAAATGTCTGGCTCTAGGTGAGTGATCACACCATCGTGATTATCTGGGTTGTCAAGATATTTTTTGTGTAGTTCTTCTATACAAGTGACAAGTGTATTCTTGCCACCTCTTCTTAATATCTCTTAATATCTGCTTCTGTTAGATCCATACCATTTCTGTTCTTTATTGTGCCCATCTTTACATGAAATGTTCCCTTGGTATCTCTGATTTTCTTGAAGAGATCTCTAGTTTTTCCCATTTTATTGTTTTCCTCTATTTCTTTGCACTGATCACAGAGGAAGGCTTTCATATCTCTCCTTGCTGTTCTTTGGAACTCTGTATTCAAATGAGTATATCTTTCCTTTTCTCATTTGCCTTTTACTTCTCTCTTATTCACAGCTATTTGTAAGGCCAACTCAGACAGTCATTTTTCCTTTTTGCATTTCTTTTCCTTATATTTTGTTAACATATAGAAAAACAACTGTTTTTAGTATGTTGATTTCATAGTCTTCAACTTTTAAACTAGTCCTAGCTGTTTTTTTGGTATACTCTAGGATTTTCTATAGGTATACACTACACACACACACACACCCTACCATAGACTTATATATACACACTTATCATTGGCCAACAAAGATAACTTTATGTCCTTCTTTCTTATTTGGATGCTTTAATTAATTTTTTTGGGTTTTTTTTTTTTTTGCTTGATTTCTCTGGCAAGGACTTGCAGTACTAGGCGTTGTGAATAGGAGTTAGTGAAATAACTGAATAGGAGTAGTGAAAATAGGTGGCCTTGTCTTGTTCTTGATCTTAAAAGAAAAGCACTCAACCTTTCACCGTTGAGTATGCTGGTAGCTGTGAACATGTCATGCGTGGCTTTGTTATATTGATATATGTTCCTTATATTAATATATATATAATATGTTGAGTGTTTCATCATGAAAACTATTGTATTATGTCAAGTGCTTTTTCTGCATCTGCAGAAATGGTCATGCAGTTTTTATCGTTCATTCTATTCATGTAGTGTATCATAATTATAGATTTATATATGTTGAACCATCCTTACATCGCAGGGACTATTTTCACTTGACCACAGTGTATGATTTTTTAAATGCCAGTTAATTAATTCTATGTTTTGTTGAGAATCTTTGCAACTATCAGGAATATTCCAAACTTATTTTTTACATTATTCTTAGTAATGTTTTAGTCAGTGATTACCAACTAATGGGACATCTAAAATAATGGGACATCTGTTTATTTACATGAATATTAGATTTTAAGAAATCCTTATAAAAATAGCTTTTTTAAAAAACAAGATTCAAATTGAAAATTTGGAGACTATTAGTTTATGTAATCAGTATGTGTAATAATCATGGGCGTGGCGGCTACGATGGTGCAGGAGCGCGGCTGAGAGAAGCTACCCCGCGCCCGAGGTCAGGGGCGGTGGCCGAGAGGAGCTACCCCTCTTTGCAGCCAAAGATGGACAAGCTCTATACAGTCAGCAAAAACAAGACCAGGAGCTGACTGTGGCTCAGATCATGAACTCCTTATTGCCAAATACAGACTGAAATTGAAGAAAGTGGAGAAAACCACTAAACCATTCAGGTATGACCTAAATCAAATCCCTTATGACTAGTGGAAATGAGAAATAGATTTAAGGGACTAGATCTGATAGAGAGAGTGCCTGATGAACTATGGATGGAGGTTCGTGACATTGTACAGGAGACAGGAATCAAGACCCCAAGAAAAAGAAATGCAAAAAAGGAAAATGGTTGTCTGAGAAGGTCTTACAAATACCTGAGAAAAGAAGGGAAGCAAAAAGCAAAGGAGAAAAGGAAAGATATACCCACTTGAATGCGGAGTTTCAAAGAATAGCAAGGAGAGATAAGAAGCCTTCCTCAGCGATCAATGCAAAGAAATAGAGGAAAACAAGAGAATGGGAAAGACTAGAGATCTCTTCAAGAAAATTAGAGATACCATAGGAACATTTCATGCCATGATGGGCTCAATAAAGGACAGAAGTGGTAGGGACCTAACAGAAGCAGAAGATATTAAGAATAGGTGGCAAGAATACACAGAAGAACTGTACAAAAAAGATCTTCACGATCCAGATAAACATGATGATGTGATCACTCACCTAGAGCCAGACATCCTGGAATGTGAAGTCAAATGGGCCTTAGGAAGCACCACTATGAACAAAGCTAGTGGTCGTGATGGAATCCCAGTTGAGCTATTTCAAATCCTGAAAGATGACACTGTGAAAGTGCTGCACTCAATATGACGACAATTTGGAAAACTCAGAAGTGGCCACAGGACTGGAAAAGGTCAGTTTTCATTCCAATCCCAAAGAAAGGCAATGCCAAAGAATGCTCAAACTACCATACAATTGCACTCATCTCACACGCTAGTAAAGTAATGCTCAAAATTCTCCAAGCCAGTCTTCACCAATATGTGAACCGTGAACTTCCAGATGTTCAAGCTGGTTTCAGAAATGGCAGAGGAACCAGTTATCAAATTGCCAACATCCGCTGGATCATCAAAAAAACAAGAGAGTTCCAGAAAAACATCCATTTCTGCTTTATTGGCTATGCCAAAGCCTTTGACTGTGTGGATCACAATAAACTGTGAAAAATTCTTAAAGAGATGGGAATACCAGACCGCCTGACTTCCTCTTAAGAAACCTATATGCAGGTCAGAAAGCAACAGTTAGAACTGGACATGGAACAACGGACTGATTCCAAATAGGAAAAGGAGTACGTCAAGGCTGTGTATTGTCACCCTGCTTATTTAACTTACATGCAGAGTACATCATGAGAAACGCTAGCCTGGAGGAAGCACAAGCTGGAATCAAGATTGCCGGGAGAAATATCAATACAGATGACACCACCCTATGGCAGAAAGTGAAGAAGAACCAAAGAGTCTCTTGATGAAAGTGAAAGAGGGGAGTGAAAAAGTTGGCTTAAAACTCAACATTCAGAAATCTAAGGTCTTGGCATCGGGTCCCATCACTTCATGGCAAATAGATGGGGAAACAGTGGAAACAGTGCCTGACTTGGCTCCAAAATCACTGCAGATGGAGGATTGCAGCCATGAAATTAAAAGACGCTTACTCCTTGGAAGGAAAGTTAGGACCAACCTAGACAGCATATTAAAAAGCAGAGACATTACTTTGCCAACAAAGGTCCATTTAGTCAAGGCTGTGGTTTTTCCAGTGGTCATGTATGGATGTGAGAGTTGGACTGTAAAGAAAGCTGAGCACCAAAGAATTGATGCTTTTGAACTGTGGTGTTGGATAATACTCTTGAGAATCCCTTGGACTGCAAGGAGATCCAACCATTCCATCCTAAAGGAGATCAGTTCTGGGTATTCATTGGAAGGACTGATATTGAAACTGCAACTCCAGTACTTTGGCCACCTGATGCAAAGAGCTGACTCATTTGAAAAGACCCTGATACTGGGAAGGATTGAGGGCAGGAGGAGAAGGGGATGACAGAGCATGAGATGGTTGGATGGCATCACCGACTCCATGGACATGGGTTTGGGTGGGCTCCGGGAGTTGGGGATGGACAGGGAGGCCTGGCGTGTTGTGGTTCATGGGATCTCAGAGAGTTGGACATGACTGAGAGACTGAACTGAACTGAACTTAATTGATGTGTAATAATACTGTATTTACTTTTTATATTATACAATTACAATATACAAAACAATACCACTGATTATGGATTATAGATTGCTTTACTAGACTCTTAAGATTTGACTTCATCTGATATATATTATGATGTATGAATTCCATTCTTCTGTTTGATGTTTTTCAGACAACTGTGTGATAGACTCCACATGACATTCCCAATTGGAGTGGCCCCTGTATCGTCAATGCCCACTTAACATTTGTCTAATGAGATTTGTCCATAATAGGAATACAAAGCTATGTATGATCTGGGGGCCATTACATATCTAGGAAAATTTTCTACAACAAAAACAGCAAAGCATGTTTTTGTCAAGAGTCTTATCCAACACCACAGTTCAGAAGCATCAATTCTTTGGTGCTCAACTTTCTTTATGATCCAACTCTCACATCCATATATGACTACTGGAAAAACCACAGCTTTGACTAGATGGACCTTTGTTGGTAAAGTGATGTCTCTACTTTTTAGTATGCTGTCTAGGTTGGTCATAGCTTTTCTTTCAAGGAGCAAACATCTTTTAATTTCATGGCTACAGTCACCATCTGCAGTGATTTTGGAGCCCAAGCATATACAGTCTCTCACTCTTTCCCCATCTATTTGCCATTAAGTGATGGGACCAGTTGCCATGATCTTAGTTCCTCAATGTTGAGTTTTAAGCTAACTTTTACACTCTCCTCTTTCACTTTAATCAAGAGGCTCTTTAGTTCCTCTTCACTTTTTTGCCATCTGCATATCTGAGGTTATTGATATTTCTCCCCACAGTCTTGATTTCAGCTTGTGCTTCATCCAGCCTGGCATTTTGCATGATATACTCTGCATAAAAGTTAAATAAGCAGGATGTCAATATATAGCCTTGATGTACTCCTTTCCCAATTTGGAACCAGTCCATTTTTCCATGTCTGGTTCTCACTATTGCTTCTTGACCTGCATACAGATTTCTCAGGAGGCAGGTAAGGTGGTCTGGTATTCCCATGTCTTTAAGAATTTTCCACAGTTTATACTACATACGTATTGTTACTACTGTTGTCAATATTATTAACTCCAATAATATCTTTCCACATTAAAAAAAAGTGTATTTGAGTACAGTATTTTATGGAATAATTTTATATCTAATAATATTTTGTAATGAAGTAAATAACCTGAACTTCTAACCTGCAAACAGAAGTATTTTTGTTGTTGTTCAGTCACTAAGTCGTATCTGACTCTTTACGACACCATGGACTGGAGTGTGCCGGGCTTCCCTTCCATTTAGAAACCCTGAAATAGATGATTAGAAAATATCCTTTGTGTGCTGTAAATCTGTGTTTTCAAGCACCCTTGTGTTAATTGGCCAGGGTTGCATAATAAAATACCATAGGTAGGTGGCTTAAAATACAAAAATTTATTTCTCACATTTCTGGAGACTGTAAAGCCAAGATCAAGATGCTGGCAGATTTGACCTCTCCTGAGGGCTTTCTGCTAGGCTTACAGACAGCTACCTTCTCTCTGTGTTTTGACATGTCTTTTTCTCTGTTCATGTATTTCCCTGGTGGTGGTCCTTTTTGCAGAAAGGTCCGTGAAGTGAAAGTTGCTCAGTCATGTCTGACTCTTTGTGACCCCAGTCCTTAGTCCTGTTGGATTAAGAGCCTACCTAAGTGACCTTATTTAAAGCCCTATCTCCAAGTAGAGCCACGCTGGGAGGTGGGACTGCAACATATAATTCAGTCCGTTAAAATCCATTATTCAGCTCTGGAGAATTATCAGAGCATTTTCTAGGATATATGAACTCTGTATAATGTCTTGTTGGGTCATGTAGAAAACAAAGACTAAGTCCTGAGAGCAGATTTCATAGTTGTACATGTGCCTTTAAGTTACATTTGGTGGCTCAGATGGTAAAGAACATGCCTGCAATGTAGGTAGGAGACCCAAGTTTGATCCCTGAGTTTGGAAGATACCTGGAGGAGGGCATGGTAATCCACTTCTGTGTTCTTGTGGAGAATTCCATGAACAGGGGAGCCTGGAAGGCTTTTATAGTCCATGAGGTCACAACAAGACAGACACGACTGAGTTACTAACATTTTCACTCTACTCACTTCATTTTTAGAAAAAAACTCACTGCTCATAAAGAACACTTCTGTGACCAGATGTGTAGAGTTTTTCCCACACTGGCCTCTTCTCTGAAACCAGCTCAGTATTCTACAGTTTAATTCTGTGCCTAACCAGGGTTGCTTCTCTGGTGGCTCAAATGATAAAGAAACTGCCTGCAGTGTGGGAGACCTGGGTTTAATCCCTGGGTTGGTAAGATCCCCTGGATGAGGGCATGGCAACCCACTCTAGTATTCTTCCCTAGAAAATTGCATGGACAGAGGAGCCTGGCAGGCTACAGTCCATGGGATTGCAAAGAGTCAGACGTGACTGAGCAGCTAAGTAGACACACAACTGGAGTTAGCTCAAACCCCACAGGGTGAGGACCCAGTCCAACAAGACTGGCGCCTCTTTCAGATGCCAATTTGAAGTAGCAGGTTTCCCGGTTACCCCCAACTTCTACAAATGAGAGGTTCCCACTATACTTTCCTTGGGTTCTATAATTTGCTAAAGAAGTTCACAGCCCCAAGAAAACAGCTTAAGTATTGCCAATTTATTACAAAGGATATTTTAAAAGATACTATTGAGTGGTCAGATGAAGAGAGTCATATGTGGTGAGCCTTGGTAGAGTCCAGACCCCAGGATCTTTTTTCTCTGTGGAATGAGGTTGTGCCCCATTCTTGGCATGTACATGTGTTTACCACCCCAGAAGCTCTCGGAACCTCATATGTGGGGGGTTTTTATGGGGGTTGCGTCACAATAGGCATGATCAATTAATACCTCAATTTCTAGCTCCTTTATTTCTTAAAAAAAAAAAAAAAAACTGGGGAGTGGGGCTTATTTTAAGCTTCTAATCATGATGAAATTAAAAGGCACTCACTCCTTGGAAGAGAAGCTATGAAAACCTAGTCAGCATATTAAATAGCAGAGACATCACTTTGCCGACAAAGGTCCATCTAGTCAAAGCTATGGTTCCTCCAGTAGTCATGTATGCATGTGAGAGTTGGACCATAAAGAAAGCTGAGCACCAAAGAATTGATGCTTTTGAACTGTGGTGTTAGAGAAGATTCTCAAGAGTCCCTTGGACAGCAAGGAGATCAAGTCACTCAGTCCTGAAGGAAATCAACTTTAAATATTCCCTGGAAGGACTGATGCTGAAGCTGAGGCTCCAATACTTTGGCCTCCTGTTCCAAAGAGCTGACTCACTGGAAAAGACCCTGATGCTGGGAAAGATTGAGGACAAGAAGAGAGGGGGATGACGGAGGATGAGATGATTGGATGGCATCACTGACTCAATGGACATGAGTTTGAGCAAACTCAGGTAGGTAGTGAAAGAGAGGGAAGCCTGGTGTGCTGCAGTCCATGGGATCACAAAGAGGTGGACATGACTTAGTGACCAAACAACAACGAGTTGGCCTTTCTGAGACCAGCCACCATCCAGAAGCCCACCAACAGTCACCTTGTAGGAACAAAAGACATTCTTGTCACACAGGACATTTCAGGGGATTTAAGGACTCTGTGTCAAGATCCAGGGCCAAAGATCAAATATTAGAACAGATTATTATCATAGTATTTCTACTTACAAGGGTTTTAGGATCTCAGTCAGTAACCCGATATATATTTCTTATTATTTCATAGAAATTATTTCAAAGACAATATTTAAGCATGGTGTGATCCAGACTGCATGTCCAGCAGAGTGGCAGAACAGAGACTCTGAAATATACTTCTGCCATCAAACACACATGTGCTGGATAAATTACAACCATAAACATTTAAATGCATGCTGAGTCTGTAAGAAAGTACCAGAGATTCACAAAAGCTTCTAGACTAAGGTTGGCTTGGGATCCAAAGGAAGGTGGAGCCTCTCTTGTGAAACGAGAGAAGCAGTTTTCTCAGTGATTGATCCTGGTACAAGAACTCTCCTGTCACACGCAGACATAGAAATACAATGTTCAGCAGATCAGGCTCCCATTCAAATTATCATAAAATATGATATATCATGTCCTATTAGGAAAAACATCTTTGTATTATCTATATACTAAGATAAATATGAAAGCTAAATTTAAACTAGTGGATGGAATCTTTTTACTTCATTAGCCCAGACTTTTCCATGAACTCTGTTTATTCAATTCTTTGTGTAATCAAAAAATTCCATTTTTCATGCTTATCACATTTCATGGAAAATATAACATTAAAAGGAATCCCCAAACTTTCAGGATTTGCTTATGTTAGTAATATTTTTAAAAGGATAATCCGACTTTGAGTTACCTCATTATTCCTTCACCACAAATCATATAATCAGTGCAGATAGTTGTTGGACTATGCTTGTTGACTGAAAACCAGATAAACGCCTTAGCGGTTTTTGCATTGTTGTGTGTGTGATGTGTGCTCAGTCATGGCCGACTCCTTGGGACCCCACAGACTGTCGACGCTATGGAGTGTAGCCTGCCAGACTCCTCTGCCCGTGGAATTTTCCAGGCAAGAATACAGGAATGGATTATTTCCTCCTCCAGGGGAATCTCCACAACCCAGGGATCGAACCCTTGTCTCCTGTGTCTCTTGCGTTGGCAGGTGGATTCTTTACCACTGCGCCACCAGAGCAGCTCCCCGTGAAGATCAGATGAGCTCAGTCTTCATGCAGTACAAAAAAAGAAAAAGGGAGGAGGAACCAAGATGGCGGAGGAGTAGGACGGGGAGACCACTTTCTCTCCTAGAAATTCATCAAAAGAATAACTGTACGCAGAGCAAACTTCACAAAACAACTTTTGATCGCTAGCAGAGGTCACCAGGTGCCCAGAAAAGCAGCCCATTGTCTTCGAAAGGAGGTAGGACAAAATATAAAAGATAAAAAGTGAGACAAAAGAGCTAAGGACGGAGATCCCTCCCGAGAAGGGTCTTAATAGAGGACGTTCCCAGACACCGGGGAACCCTCGACCTGGCGGGCCTGGGGGAAGTGTTTGAATCTCAGAGGGCAACCTGACTGGGAGAGAAACAATAATAAAACCCATAGATTACGAGCCTAAAAGCAACTCCCAGCAGGAAAGTACCCCAGACACCCGCATCCGCCACCAGCAAGTGGGAGCGGAACGGAGAGGAGCAAGCGGCATTATTTGGGGCAGGGTCCGGGCCTGAGAGCCCTGTGGACAATCGGAGGGAGCTTTTGTGAGTTCCCAGCTTGAACTGTGGGAGAGCAAGAGAGAGAAAATTAACCGGCCCGAACACACTGCCGGCTGTTCGCAGAACAAAGGGACCGAGATTCTGGATGGTCGACATCCGCCGGGAGGGTCGCGGCGAGACAAAGGGCACAGGCACCCGACCGGCGCAGGCGGGGACTGGGGCTAGGGACGCGGCGGGCAGAAGGCGCACGCACCGGACTGGCGCCGGCGGAATCTGAGACTGGGACCGCGGAAGGGAGCGGGCGCGCGGACCCGGGGAGAGTGCGCCCGTCAAGCGTCAAGCCCCTGGCTGCCTGGACCGCTCTGACGGGGAGGGCACAGGGAGCAGGCACAGATCTCAGTTCGGACCCTTGGCGGAACACCCGAGGACTGGAACTGCGCGCAGCGCTGCTCCATATAGAACAGCTGGGAGCCTGAGCAGCTCCGGAGCCCGAGCAACTCTAGCCCCTCCCTGCAGTGCGACGGAACTAGCTACCTGAATAAGAGTCCACCTCCGCCCGCTTGGGTCAGGGCGGAAATGAGGCCCTGAAGAGCCTGGCAAACAGAAGCCAAACCGCTTCAGAAGGAACTGGTGCAACAGATTAAAATCCCTGTAGGAAACACTGACCACACCACAAGGGTCCTGTAGATATCAAGAAGTGTAAGCTGGAACGAGGAGCTATCTGAAACTGAGCCGAACCCACACTGACCGCAACAGCTCCAGAGAACTTCCTACATATATTTTTACTTTTTTTTTTTCTTTCTTTCTTTTTTTTTTTTTAAGCAGGGAAAAAAAAAAAAAAGAAAAAAATTTTTTTTAGTTTTATTTTTTCTTTTTAATTTTTTCTCTTTTATTTTCCTTTAAAATTCCCTATTACTCCCCCATTACTCCTTAACATTCATTTTCATAAATTCTTACGATTTTTGTAGTTAGGGAAAATTTTTTTTTTTTCCTCTTTTTTTTCTCTCTCTCTTTTTTTTTTTTTCCCTTCTCCTCCTCTATTTTTTATTTTTCTTCTTCTCTTATTTCTTTTAAAGTCCTCTAGTACTCCTCTACTACTCCTTAATTATTCATTTTCAATACACAATAACCTTACAAAGAGGAGAGGAAAAAAGGAAGAAAAAGAAGAGAAGCCTTATTTTTAAACCGAACCTCATATATATTTCTAAAATTTTTTGGGGGGTGTTTTTGTTTTTGTTTTTAATATAGTATTTTTATGAGTCTAACCTATACTCTAGATTTTTAATTTTTGTTCTTCAGTATATGATATAAACTGTAAACATTTAAGAATCCAATATTCAGTTTCCATTTTTATTCAGGAGTGTGGTGATTATTCTCTCCCAATCTTGACTCTCTGTTTTCTACCTCAGAACACCTCTATTTCCTCCTTTCCCCTTCTCTTCCCAATTCAATTCTGTGAATCTTTGCTGGTGTCTGGGCTACGGAGAACACTCTAGGAACAGACGACTGCATAGATCTGTCTCTCTCCTCTTGAGTCCCCCTTTTTCTCCTCCTGCCCATCTCTATTTCCCTCTTCCCTGTCCTCTTCTTCATGTAAATCTGTGAACCTCTCTGGGAGCCCCTAACAGGGGAGAATCTTTTCGCCATTAACCTAGAAGTTTTATTATCAGTGCTGTATAGTTGGAGAAGTCCTGAGACTACAGGAAGAATAAAACTGAAATCCAGAGGCAGGAGATTTAAGCCCCAAACCTGAGAACACCAGAAAACTCCTGACTACATGGAACTTTAAGTAATAAGAGACCGTCCAAAAGCCTTCATACCTACACTGAAACCAACCAACACCCAGGAGCCAACAAGTTTTAGAGCAAGACATATCACACAAATTCCCCAGCAACACAGGAACATAGCCCTGAAAGTCAACATACAGACAGCCCAAAGTCACACCTAACACATAGACCCATCTCAAAACTCATTACTGGGCACACCATTGCTCTTCAAAGAGAAGAAATCAAGTTCCACGCTCCAGAATACTAAAACAAGCTTCCCTAACCAGGAAACCTTGACAAGTCAACCGTCCAACCCCACCCACTGGGTAAAAACTCCACAATAAAAATAAATCACAGACCTCCAGAATACAGAAAACCCACTCCAGACACAGCAATCTAAACAAGATGAAAAGACAGAGAAATACCCAACAGGTAAAGGAACATGACAAGTGCCCACCAAGTCAAACAAAAGAGGAGGAGATAGGGAATCTATCTGAAAAAGAATTTAGAATAATGATAATAAAAATGATCCAAAATCTTGAAAACAAAATGGAGTTACAGATAAATAGCCTGGAGACAAAGATTGAAAAGATGCAAGAAATGTTTAATAAAGACATAGAAGAAATAAAAGAGAGTCAATTAAAAATGAATAATGCAATGAATGAGATCAAAAACGCTTTGGAGGGAACCAAGAGTAGAATAACGGAGACAGAAGATAGGATAAGTGAGGTAGAAGATAGAATGGTGGAAATAAATGAAGCAGAGAGGAAAAAAGAAAAAAGGATCAAAAGAAATGAGGACAACCTCAGGGACCTCTGGGACAATGTGAAACGCCCCAACATTCGAATCATAGGAGTCCCAGAAGAAGAAGACAAAAAGAAAGGCCACGAGAAAATACTCGAGGAGATAATAGCTGAAAACTTCCCTAAAATGGGGAAGGAAATAGCTACCCAAGTCCAAGAAGCGCAGAGAGTCCCAAACAGGATAAACCCAAGGCGAAACACTCCAAGACACATAGTAATCAAATTAACAAAGATCAAACACAAAGAACAAATACTAAAAGCAGCAAGGGAGAAACAACAAATAACACACAAAGGGATTCCCATAAGGATAACAGCTGATCTATCAATAGAAACCCTCCAGGCCAGAAGGGAATGGCAGGACTTAATGAAAGTAATGAAAGAGAATAATCTACAACCTAGATTACTGTACCCAGCAAGGATCTCATTCAGATATGAAGGAGAATTCAAAAGCTTTACAGACAAGCAAAAGCTGAGAGAATTCAGCACCACCAAGCCAGCTCTTCAACAAATGCTAAAGGATCTTCTCTAGACAGGAAATGCAGAAACGTTGTATAAACGTGAACCCAAAACAACAAAGTAAATGGCAACGGGACCACACCTATCAATAATTACCTTAAATGTAAATGGGTTGAATGCCCCAACCAAAAGACAAAGATTGGCTGAATGGATACAAAAACAAGACCCCTATATATGCTGCCTACAAGAGACCCACCTCAAAACCAGAGACACATACAGACTAAAAGTGAAGGGCTGGAAAAAAATATTTCATGCAAATGGAGACCAAAAGAAAGCAGGAGTCGCAATTCTCATATCAGATAAAATAGACTTTCAAATAAAGGATGTGAAGAGAGACAAAGAAGGACACTACATAATGATCAAAGGATCAATCCAAGAAGAAGATATAACAATTATAAACATATATGCACCCAACATAGGAGCACCGCAATATGTATGGCAAACGCTAATGAGTATGAAAGAGGAAATTAATAGCAACACAATAATAGTGGGAGACTTTAATACCCCACTCACAACTATGGATAGATCAACTAAACAGAAAATCAACAAGGAAACACAAACCTTAAATGATACAATGGACCAGCTAGACCTAATTGATATCTATAGGACATTTCACCCCAAAACAATCAATTTCACCTTTTTCTCAAGTGCACACGGAACCTTCTCCAGAATAGATCACATCCTGGGCCATAAATCTGGTCTTGGAAAATTCAGAAAAATTGAAATCATTCCAGTCATCTTTTCTGATCACAGTGCAGTAAGATTAGATCTCAATTCCAGGAAAAAAATTGTTAAAAATTCAAACATATGGAGGCTAAATAACACGCTTCTGAATAACCAACAAATCATAGAAGAAATCAAAAAAGAAATCAAAATATGTATAGAAATGAATGAAAATGAAAGCACAACAACCCAAAACCTATGGGACACTGTAAAAGCAGTGCTAAGGGGAAGGTTCATAGCATTACAGGCTTACATCAAGAAACAAGAAAAAAGCCAAATAAATAACCTAACTCTACACCTAAAGCAGTTAGAGAAGGAAGAAATGAAAAACCCCAGGGTCAGCAGAAGGAAAGAAATCTTAAAAATTAGGGCAGAAATAAATGCAAAAGAAACTAAAGAGACCATAGCAAAAATCAACAAAGCTAAAAGCTGGTTTTTTGAAAAAATAAACAAAATTGACAAACCATTAGCAAGACTCATTAAGAAACAAAGAGAGAAGAACCAAATTAACAAAATAAGAAATGAAAAGGGTGAGATCACAACAGACAACACTGAAATACAAAGGATCATAAGAGACTACTACCAGCAGCTCTATGCCAATAAAATGGACAACTTGGATGAAATGGACAAATTCTTAGAAAAGTATAACTTTCCAAAACTGAACCAGGAAGAAATAGAAGATCTTAACAGAACCATCACAAGCAAGGAAATCGAAACTGTAATCAAAAATCTTCCAGGAAACAAAAGCCCAGGACCAGATGGCTTCACAGCTGAATTCTACCAAAAATTTAGAGAAGAGCTAACACCTATCTTACTCAAACTCTTCCAGAAAATTGCAGAAGAAGGTAAGCTTCCAAACTCATTCTATGAGGCCACCATCACCCTAATTCCAAAACCAGACAAAGATGCCACAAAAAAAGAAAACTACAGGCCAATATCACTGATGAACATAGATGCAAAAATCCTTAACAAAATTCTAGCAAACAGAATCCAACAACATATTAAAAAAATCATACACCATGACCAAGTGGGCTTTATCCCAGGAATGCAAGGATTCTTTAATATCCGCAAGTCAATCAATGTAATACACCACATTAACAAATTGAAAGATAAAAACCATATGATTATCTCAATAGATGCAGAGAAAGCCTTTGACAAAATTCAACACCCATTTATGATTAAAACTCTCCAGAAAGCAGGAATAGAGGGAACATACCTCAACATAATAAAAGCTATATATGACAAACCCACAGCAAGCATCACCCTCAATGGTGAAAAATTGAAAGCATTTCCCCTGAAATCAGGAACAAGACAGGGGTGCCCACTCTCACCACTACTATTCAACATAGTATTGGAAGTTTTGGCCACAGCAATCAGAGCAGAAAAAGAAGTAAAAGGAATCCAGATAGGAAAAGAAGAAGTGAAACTCTCGCTGTTTGCAGATGACATGATCCTCTACATAGCAAACCCTAAAGACTCTACCAGAAAATTACTAGAGCTAATCAACGAATATAGTAAAGTTGCAGGATATAAAATTAATACACAGAAATCCCTTGCATTTCTATACACTAACAATGAGAAAACAGAAAGAGAAATTAAGGAAACAATACCATTCACCATTGCAACAAAAAGAATAAAATACTTAGGAGTATATCTACCTAAAGAAACAAAAGACCTGTACATAGAAAACTATAAAACACTGATGAAAGAAATCAAAGAGGACACAAACAGATGGAGAAACATACCGTGTTCATGGATTGGAAGAATCAATATTGTCAAAATGGCTATTCTACCCAAAGCAATCTATAGATTCAATGCAATCCCTATCAAGCTACCAACGGTATTTTTCACAGAACTAGAACAAATAATTTCACAATTTGTATGGAAATACAGAAAACCACGAATAGCCAAAGTAATCTTGAGAAAGAAGAATGGAACTGGAGGAATCACCCTCCCTGACTTCAGACTCTACTACAAAGCCACAGTCATCAAGACAGTATGGTACTGGCACAAAGACAGAAATATAGATCAATGGAACAGAATAGAAAGCCCAGAGATAAATCCACGAACCTATGGACACCTTATCTTTGACAAAGGAGGCAAGGATATACAATGGAAAAAAGACAACCTCTTTAACAAGTGGTGCTGGGAAAACTGGTCAACCACTTGTAAAAGAATGAAACTAGAACACTTTCTAACACCATACACAAAAATAAACTCAAAATGGATTAAAGATCTAAATGTAAGACCAGAAACTATAAAACTCCTAGAGGAGAACATAGGCAAAACACTCTCTGACATAAATCTCAGCAGGATCCTCTATGACCCACCTCCCAGAATATTGGAAATAAAAGCAAAACTAAACAAATGGGACCTAATGAAACTTAAAAGCTTTTGCACTACAAAGGAAACTATAAGTAAGGTGAAAAGACAGCCCTCAGATTGGGAGAAAATAATAGCAAATGAAGAAACAGACAAAGGATTAATCTCAAAAATATACAAGCAACTCCTGAAGCTCAATTCCAGAAAAATAAATGACCCAATCAAAAAATGGGCCAAAGAACTAAACAGACATTTCTCCAAAGAAGACATACAGATGGCTAACAAACACACGAAAAGATGCTCAACATCACTCATTATTAGAGAAATGCAAATCAAAACCACAATGAGGTACCATTACACGCCAGTCAGGATGGCTGCTATCCAAAAGTCTACAAGCAATAAATGCTGGAGAGGGTGTGGAGAAAAGGGAACCCTCTTACACTGTTGGTGGGAATGCAAACTAGTACAGCCACTATGGAAAACAGTGTGGAGATTTCTTAAAAAACTGGAAATAGAACTGCCATATGACCCAGCAATACCACTTCTGGGCATACACACCGAAGAAACCAGATCTGAAAGAGACACGTGCACCCCAATGTTCATCGCAGCACTGTTTATAATAGCCAGGACATGGAAGCAGCCTAGATGCCCATCCACAGATGAATGGATAAGGAAGCTGTGGTACATATACACCATGGAATATTACTCAGCCGTTAAGAAGAATTCATTTGAATCAGTTCTAATGAGATGGCGAAACTGGAGCCCATTATACAGAGTGAAGTAAGCCAGAAAGATAAAGAACATTACAGCATACTAACACATATATACGGAATTTAGAAAGATGGTAACGATAACCCTATATGCAAAACAGAAAAAGAAACACAGAAGTACAGAACAGACTTTTGAACTCCGTGGGAGAACGTGAGGGTGGGATGTTTCAAAAGAACAGCATGTATATTATCTATGGTGAATCAGATCACTAGCCCAGGTGGGATGCATGAGACGAGTGCTCGGGCCTGGTGCACTGGGAGGACCCAGAGGAGTCGGGTGGAGAGGGAGGTGGGAGGGGGGATCGGGATGGGGAATACGTGTAACTCTATGGCTGATTCGTGTCAATGTATGACAAAACCCACTGAAATGTTGTGAAGTAATTGGCCTCCAACTAATAAAATAAAATTAAAAAATAAATAAATAAAAAAAAAAAAAACAAAAAAAGAAAAAGGTTGCATTCAAGAAAGTTAAACGCTTTCAGAAGGCCACATTTTGAATGGAATTGGAGCAGTGCTACGATCATGGAGAAAACAAAATGCAGACACCATAACCGTTAAAGTCAAAGTAAGCCAGAATTTATTTGCATTTTTTAATGGGCATGCAGACAGAGGCAGGTGATATTACAGTGTTTACACCAAACCGCATGAGCTGAATGGGCTAAAAGAAACAGTTGGATTATCCATGTGTCAGCATTCTAATCCTATCAGGCTTGTCAGCACTATAATTTCCATCACTTAGTTTAAAATACAGTAGGGGAGAGTGGAAATGTTTGTTTTCTTCTGATGAGTCATGACTCAGAGCAAAGGACTAAGAAATAGAATACTTCAGAAAATGACGGAGTGTTGCAAATTATAGTGGTTTTGTTCACAGCTGTATAAATTTATTTTTTCTATAAAGCAGGTACATATTGAGCCATATTTCCTAGGGTCCAAATTTCTGAAACAGTAATTTTCCACTCTTCTCTGGTTGCAGAAAACCAAGCAACTTCTAAGTTTGTCTAACTCCAGTGAAACAATTTTGGAAATGAAAGAATCTTGCTTAACTTTTACTTTTGGGCGAAAATTTTCAAATGCAGCAAAACTTGTCTCTACAACATAGACACATGCCTACTTATATCATTGTCTGAGAGCCCTTATATAATATTTAAGGAATCATTTAAGAAACGCCATGGGAGTCTATATTTATATTTCCATCAGAATGGCAGACTAGATATTCTGAAATGCCCTTTTGGCATAAAGGTATGTAAATATTGGATAAATTATAGACATAAGCTTTTGATTGCATTACTGAGTTTACAAGAAAGGGGTGAAATCCCCAAGGGCCTCCATACCCTGCTTCTCCTGTAAAACTGTAAGCTGATATCAGAGTGGTAAATAAATGTGAAAACTGGGGCTGCCCTGAATACAAGGAACTTTGGCAAGAATAAAGAGCTTTAATGGAAGTTGGACACTGGAGCTTAGATCTGGCAGAGGAAAACCTAAATCTGAGGATGCTATACAAATAGAGGATAATTCAAGTATAAGTTTTAAGCTGTGAACTGTCCTTTTGAAATAAATAAAACCAATTCAGAAAACAGCTTATTTTTATAGGCTTCAGGTGAGAAAAAATATGATGGTACTAAGTTTTCTTTGAGAATTGCTAAACTTTTCTCAGGAGTGTCTGTGGTTTGAATTTACATTATGTGCACAATCAAGGAAATCTCAACTATAAAAATTAACCTAAAATTCTGACAAATAGATACACCTTCTGTCAGGAGTAAAGGAATATCCTTTTAATAAACATCATCCTCAGGCCAGGCCTTCAAGGTTCATAAGAATTAGGTTTGGACAAATAAAATTTGCCAGCTAAAATATAACAAATATATGAGTAATCAGGACCCATTAGACTTATATTACCAAGGACTTTATAGATTGGAATATTAAATGTCAATAAAAATCATTGACATTTATAACTCAATGGATAAGTTAAGTAGTAATTTAGATATACTTGAAAAAGAGAATTAGTGAGACAGAAAACGATGTTGAGAAAATTACATATGTATATATTTCTACTAAATAATTGATAAATATACCTTAAAGTACCCATAAAACATTAAAACACTTGGCCAGACATTTTTTGAGTTCAAGCATAATAAGCAGCAAAGATTTTAAGGGTGCAGATGTTACCATTTAGTAGGATGTTAACTATAGGTTTAATAAGATGCTTTTCATTTGACCAGGGATTTTCCTTTTGCTCCTAATTTTCTGCATGATATTTAGAAATCAAATATCTAATGATTTATTGAAATGATTTATCCACATCTTTGAAAAGGATGATAGGCATTTTTGTTTATTGTTTTAGTATGGTGAATACCTTGGTTGATCTTTAAATACTTTAAACAATCTTATTTAAGATCTTAGAATAAACCTAATTTGCCCATTGTGCTTTTGTTATTTGCTGAATTCTAGTTTTTTATGTTTTAATGCTTTTAAGTCTATATTCAAGACAGATACCTTTTTATAACTTTCTTCCAATTTTATAATTTTTTCTTTGTCAGGTTTTGTAATCAGTTGCATGATGACTTTATTACATAAGTTATAAATTTTTCTCCTTTCACTATTTCAGAAAGAATTTATAAGATTAGTATTCTGTCTTCATAAAATATGTAATGGAGTTTACCAATTAAACCAGTCATAACAATATTCTTTAAATTATGAATTTTCGATACACCACTTTTCTATATCTTGTTATGTCCATTTGTGCTTTAAAAGGAGTTTTCCATATTATCTAATTTGAATTTATTGACATGAAGTTTCTAGTGTTTGGATGATAGAAAGTGTCATCCTTCTTTCATTCCTCATATTAGTATATTATTTCATTTATTTTGGGTTGATCTCTTTTGCTAGGTATTAATCAATTTTATTAATCCTTTCAAAGCATTAGGTTTTTGTTTTAATGACTTTCTCCATAGTCAGTTTTTCTATTTTACCTATTTCCGTTTTCATTTTATTGAATCCTTTTTCCTGCCTTATTTGTGTTTAATTTGCTGCTCTTTTGTAACCTTTTAAGATATAAACTTAAATAATTGACTTCTACTCTACATTTCAAAAGAATTAAACAGAAAATATCTTTTAATTTTTCTTGTGTTTTTTTCTTTGATCTGGGAAATTTAAAGTTTCTGTTTAATTTTCAAGTATTATGGTATTTTTTAGCTATTTTATTATTTGTGATCTCTATTTTAATACTGCTATATTAAGAGAATAAGAACATATACTCATACTCCTTATAATTTTGATCCTTGAATGTTTATTAAGGCTTAAATTCTTGGAGAAAGAAATAGCAACCCACTCCAGTGTTCTTGCCTGGGAAATACCATGGAGAGAGGAACCTGGGGGGCTATATTCCATGGGGTCACAAAGAGTCAGTCATGACTTAACAACTAAACAGCAACAACAAAGGCTTGGGTTATCAGCTTACAAATTCCTTTAAAAACTCTGAAGTTGTAGATTTTGTTCTGTAAATGTCAGTTAGGCACTTTGGCTAATTGTGCTTTTTGCATCCTCTAGATCATCATTTCTATTTCTCTGTGGTTTTATGTTAATCAATGACTAAATGAGAAGTATTAAAATTATAATATGATGGGTATTAAAATATAAAAATTATAGATATTAAAATCTCTGTTGATTTGTCTATTCCTTTCCTTAGTTCTGTGAGTTTTGCCTCGTATTTTTTGGAAACATTATTATTGATTGAATTTAAATTATTTATAGCTTCCTGTTTCATTGACTTTTATGATTATGAAATGTTTATCTTTATTTTTGGATATACCGATTGTCTTGAAGTCTAATCAAAGTCTAATGTTTTTCGATAGTGTATAGCCATACCAGTTTTCTTATGCCTAGTGATATCTTGATCTGTGTTTTCCTTCCCTTGTATGTATGTTCCACCTGTCCTTTTCTTTATATTTAAAATTTATTTGTTTAAACAGCGTATTACAAGTTTGAACTTTTAAAAATAATTAATTGTGTTTAGTATGGCTAGTTCTACTTTTATGTGGTTTACTTAGTATATTTTACTTAATGTTAGTAATTGATAATGTACTGGCTTAAGTCTACCATCTCAGTATTTGTTTTCTATTTATCTCACTTCTATTTTTTGTTTAAAGAGATGGGAATACCAGACCACTTGACCTGCCTCCTTAGAAATCTGATGCAGGCCACAAAGCAACAGTTAGAACTGGACATGGAACAATAGACTGGTTCCATATCAGGAAAAGAGTACGTCAAGGCTGTATATTGTCACCCTGCTTATATAACTTATATAACTGAACTAAACTAAACTTCTTTTCTGCCTTTATTTGGATGAATGAATTATTTTTTAGTGCTCAGTTTTACCTCTTCTGTTATCTTTTCGTTAAAAGTCTTTGAGTGTATGTCTGTGTGTGTTGAGCATTATTCTAAAAAATAAGTATGTGTGTTACAATAGTATTTCAACTATATATTATAGCAATAATGGAAAAGATACATAGTAAGGAAAGAAAGTAGGCAAGTAACAAAATATTATATATATAGTTTTATCACTATTTCTCATCACACACACAAACACACAGAATCCATTTTTAACACATACTTAGGACATACTGAATTTTCCTCTCTATTGCAGATGTGATATAAGTATGATAGGATAAACAGCTTTGAAATTTTTAAAAACAAGAAACTTTAAAGGCTTATTCCAGTCCCCTATTGTATCTTCAATATTCACTTGCTTCCAAGTTCTTAACTTATGAATTTAAGAAGGCAAAGCTTGTACTTTCTATTTATTTCTCTAATTCTTGCTTATAGTACCTAGTAGTTAAAATTAGGTAAAACTGCTTGGAAGATTATTAATATGTTAAGCACTAACCCTATACAAGCTATTAATGAATAATAATTCATTTTACCCTTTTGGTTAATACAGAATTTGAGCAATTGTGATAATCATGGAATTTAAGTGATGAGTACCCTGTGTATCCTTTTACTGTGCTTTTTCGGTATCACAAATGATCAACATTATATATAAACTAATATTTATGCCCAACTCAAATCAACTTTAGAATTAACTTAATAAGCAAAACCCACATTTAACAAGAAGACTTTAGTTAAGTTTTATATGAACTAAAATGATTCATTTTTGAATTCCTTTAATTATCAATCTTCCCTCAAATATTTAAACTGTGAATAATTTACTAAGAGAAAAGAAAAAGCTATTTAGAAATTCACCTATTGTGTCAAATGAAGCATGCCTGCTGTTGAAAGTATAATGTGAAAATATTCTTTCAATCCTTTCCTTTAATCTCCGCTTAAAAAAATCATAGTGATTGTAATTTTGATTTATAAGAATTGCTACTCTAAGATCTTTATTTGAGCAATGTTTTTCAATCTTCTTATCCCTTAAAAGTTGATGTCTTTTAACATTCACTGTTACAGTGTTAGTGATACCATACGTTATCTTATGCAAAGTGAAATGTTTATATTTAACCTAATTTTTGCTCACTTACCACATTCTGTTTTGTTAAATTATCTCTCAATTGTTACTCCAGTAACAACTGTAATTTATTAATTAAAAATTAGAAATTACATTTGCTTCTTTCAAGAAAATGGTAGCAATCTACAATGTAAAGTGAAACTAATAGTATGTATACTAATGAAATGAATGTCATCCTTCAGTGTTGTATAACATATTTATAAATATACTTTCAACAAATCTGTACCATTGTGTTATTAGACAGATGGTGTATATAACAAGCCATGTGTATTATAAAAACATTTGCACAGATTGATAACTTTGGCAGGTAATTATCATGAAAGGTAATTTTTATATGGGAAAGTACCATGATGTATGGGCTTCCCTGGTGGCTCAGAGGTTTAAGCATCTGCCTGCAATGCGGGAGACCTAGGTTCGATCCCTGGGTCAGGAAGATCCCCTGGAGAAAGAAATGGCAACCCACTCCAGTATTCTTGCCTGGAGAATCCCCATGAACGGAGGAGCCTGGTGGGCTACAGTCACGGGGTCGCAAAGAGTCGGACATGACTGAGTGACTTCACTTTCACTTTCACCATGATGTATATTTTATCTTACATATATATATACGATAAAAATTGACTAGTACATGAAGTAATGTATAAATGATAGGAATGACAAATGTAGATAAACTTTTCTGTGGCTGTTGTCAGTTTCAAATAACATTTTATCCGTGTAAATATAATTTTCACCAAATTAGTAAAACATGAAGTACAAAGAGAGGTTCTGATAATACCCTAATATTCCATAAATACACCTTGACAACCTTCCCAGTGAGGAGTCTTGTTATCAAAATTAAGTATATTATTATCATCCTTTATCATATTTTATAACTTTATAAAGATAACTCAAAATGTTTATAAAGAGCCTTGTGTAACTTTGGTTCTGTTGAGTGGAGATGATCCAATTTTCCATCTTCTTGAGAGATATATTTTGGTTATTTAACTAAAGATTTTTTAAGTTTTTGTTTTCATTTTAGTTTTAGTTAAAACTCCCAGTTTTTCCATCACTTATTCTTGGTTATCAGTATGACAAATCACAAGTGTGGTCTCAGATTTTGTTCTTTAATTGCTGGGAAGATTTGGGAAGGTTTGGAGTGGGTTCCCTCAATCCCACATTGTAATATTTGGGATATTTGATCATTCAGTTCAGTTCAATCGTTCAGTCGTGTCCAGCTCTTTGCAACCCCATGGAATGCAACATGCCAGGCTTCCCTGTCCATCTCCAACTCCCATATCCTACTCAAACTCATGTCCATTGAGTTGGTGATGCCATCCAACCATCTCATCGTCTATCAGCCCCTCCCCTCCCGCCTTCAATCTTTCCCACCATCAGGGTCTTTTCCAGTGAGTCAGTTCTTTGCATCAGGTGGCCAAAGTATTGGAGTTTCAGCTTCAGCATCAGTCCTTCCAGTGAATATTCAGGACTGATTTCCTTTAGGATGGATTGGTTGGACTCCTTGCAATCCAAGGGATTCCGAATAGTCTTCTCTAACACTACAGTTCAAAACCATCAATTCTTCAATGTTCAGCTTTCTTTTTAGTCCAACTCGCACATCCATACATGACCACTGGGAAAAAACATAGCTTTGACTAGACAGACCTATGTTGGAAAGGTGGTGTCTCTGCTTTTTAATATGATGTCTAGTTGGTCGTAGCTTTTCTACCAAGGAGCAAACGTCTTTTAATTTAATAGCTGCAGTCACCATCTGCGGTGATTTTGGAGCCCAAAAAAGCAAAGTTTCTCACTCTTTTCATTGTTTCCCCATCTATTTGTCATGAAGTGATGGGGCTGGATACCGTAATCTTTGTTTTTTGAATGTTGAGTTTCAAGCCAGCTTTTTCACTCTCCTCTCTCACTTTCATCAAGAGGTTCTTCAGTTCTTCTTTGCTCTCTGTTATAAGGATGGTGTCATCTGTGTATCTGAGGTTATTGATATTTTTTATGTAATTTGATCATTACAATACATCATACGTACCTGTGCACTGAAGCAAATAATTAATATGGTGAGAAGTTTCTCCATAATGCAGTCTTCTTTAGTGCTGAGGTATTTTTTCAGAGAAAACTGTCAGGAAGCTTTTAACAGGAGGCTTCCTGTGTGCTGTTTTGGATCTGTCAGGAATCCTCTGGTCCTTATTAACTCCTGATTATTCAGGAATTAAGAGGAGAGGTACACCTTTCCTGGGGCTGAAGAATCCAGGTATTTCCTTCGTTAGTTTTTCAATATGGTGATAATTACCCTCTTCCTTCTTATGAACCATATGGTAAAAAGTGATTGCTTACAACTCTCTGTCTTTAATAGGGATCGCCTTATGTTTTCTAAGTCTGGAATTTTAATCTTTATCTTTGACGAGAATAACCACCTTGTAAGACAGTATGTATTCACATACCATGTTGATTAAAACACCTTTGCTCCATCAGAGCTTGGGTCCCTGTGTCTGTCTGTCTGTCTGTCTGTCTGTCTGTCTGTCTGTCTCTCTCTCTCTCTCTGTCTCTGGCTGATTCCCTGGAGCGGGAAAGCCGGCTGCGTAACCCAGAGAATATTAGCCTCTTTCCTTCTTTCACTTTTTCATCGTTTACTCCGGACCACCAGGTTCCGGTCCAATAAAGGACCAACAGAAAACCATTTCTCTGTATGAGTAGCTCTTCTGCATAGCCAAATATTCAGTCTTCAAGGAGACAAGTGGGTCCAGATTAGCTGTGTAAGAGAACAGCTTTGGTTTCCTAGACTCATCACTTGCAGCTAAAAAGGAGAAAAGGTGCTTAGGATGGAGCAAGTTTTCTTTCATATACAAATAGTACTGCCCTTAGCAGCTGACAAGCGGATGCTTCTTAGAGCATTCAGTGAGCCTGGTTCAGCTAACAAAGATATTAGCTTGCTAAGGAGAGAACTTGCAAAATGGCAAGTACTGTGTCCACTATATGTGGAAAAGGTAGTTTTCTTTCACTGATTCTTTACAATTTCTATCAGCCTATCAACAGAAATTAGGTGCATTGTTCACCAATCTGAGACTTTTTAGTCGATGCAATAAGTATGCAGATAAAGCACATAATACAAATTCTTTGGGTTGATCTGTGGATTACTCTGCAAATACAGTTAGCTCAAAGTTGTAAAATAGCTTTGGAAATAAAAGAGTTCATAACATTTGTAATATATTCTTCATATGATATATTCCATAATTCCTCATGTGTATCCAGAATCTTTGCTTTTAATCAGACTTATAGATGGAGCCTGTTCTTCCTGACAGAAATGCCAACTCTTTATGTAAAGGCTGGGGCGGGGCAATAAAACACCATCTCTCAACTCTACACGAAATATGTAAGCCTAAATATTCAGAAAAGATCAGTCAGCACTTAGGTTTCCTAAACTGCTTTATAAAACCCACAGGAGTGTCTGAGAAGAAAGTGAATTTGAGGGGCCATTGAACACAGACCATTTTCCAATTACAGGCACACCTGGTGCTGCATAGCTTTCTGCTGATCTGTTGTGAGCATTTTACAGAGTGGTTTCATAGGCCTTCAAATTCCTCATTCTTCAGTCCAAAATGGTCTAAGGGTGTTACTGGCAGGCTAGGACTTAACAGAGACTTCTCTCAGATAATTTGATACCCTACCCACAGTGTAAAATGTTTGGCTGGGTTGAGTCTCAGATGCCACCCATTGACACTCTAATTAACAGCCTCAGTGCACTGGCTTCTGGGGAAAAAAGGAGTTGTTTTTTTTCAGTTAGTGAGAACCAATTGTTGGAAAACCCAATGACTCAGCTCTTTGCGGTGAAACTATTTACATGGGCAAGAAAGGCTGCTGCAGGCTTATAAAAATCTTGCTGCAGATCCTTTTTTTTTCTTTCCTTATGAAACTGTGGTTCAGGTGGAGTCATGCATTTTCAAACTTTTTTTGAACATCTATTACTTAAAACAAACATGTGCTTTGCTGCCAGAGGATCTGAACAACAATTACCTTAATTATTTCTGTTTATCCTTGCAGTATCCAAAACCGCAGTATGAGAGCTGTTGGGCTTTTAAACATCCCCTTTCTATGCAGTTAGTAAACAGTGAAGGATGAATATAAAGTTTATCTGTATTTATGTGGTGGTTTCAAAAAAACCCACATTTTTGAATTGCAGCTTCAGCATTTTTTTAAATCCTTCCAACTATATTTTGGATATCTCCTCTGGAGAAAAAAATGTTAATGAAATAGCATAGCTTGCTTTTCTAAAGCTTAAACTACATTTTGGAATCTTTTCCAGAATCACTGTTGCTGCTGTTGCTCAAGATTTCCAAGTAAGAGTATTCCATAAGTAGTGAGACACAAGGCAAAGCTATTATCTCTGAGACTCGTTATAGATGTCATTAAGAAAAGGCTCACACTACCCTTATATTTTGTTGGGCAAGTGGAGTAGCGAACTTTGTGTCTTTATGCTCTTGACTGTCACATTAAAGGAAATATTCCAGCACTGAAGGTGGTGCCTTCTTTTGACCCTCTAAATTCACTTAGTCTATTTTTTTTTTCTTCAGCAGTATTTAAGTTCACTGTAAAAAAAAAAAAAAGGCTAAATTTAATAACCTACCATCAAATATTTTGTTTAAAAAGTCACATTGCAGAAAAGAATGAAGATATCTGTCATTATACCAATAAAGCACCAGTGGTAAAGCCAGAAAATGCTAAGTGTACTAGCAGTGGAAACAGTGGTCGGGGAACGCCAGTGTATGCTTCCCCTTGTGAGACGAAAACCAGAATGGGGTTGGGATTGCTAAGAGAGCTCTCTAAGTAGATCCAAGAAGACATTAAGAATGCGTTACTCATGCACTTGTTAGCCTAAAGAGAACCTGACTCTTGACCTGACGAAGGCATCCAGAATATGTGGCAGGTTCTTGTGACAGGCTCACTACACATCAGACCCCTATCCTAAACTTGTGGCCCCGTAAGGACAGATATTTCCCAGCTCACATCAGAGTCAATCACAATTCTCATTAGGTATCTGTTGACAACCTCCTGGTTTTTTGTCTGTATAAGCAAGCCCCTGACTCTTTCTCGTCTCTGGAGTACTCTTTTGAGGTAACCTGAATCTTTGTCTCCTGAGTTGAGAAACCTTATAAACTCTTCTCTTATTGGCAACCTCCTGCATTATTTGGGGGAGAGGGTTTGACACCCTAAGAGAAAATTAAATGTTACTTTTAGAATGAGATTAATAACAAGCCTCGTATTAACATTGGCTGTACCATTAAAGTTGCTGTGTATCTGAGAATAAAATTCCTTTTTGTGTCTTAGTTCCTCATCTACAACATAGAAATATTACAAAAATATGTGTCTACCTCTGGTAAGGGAATACTGTAAGCCTAACTCTTTTCACATTGAATCAGTTTCCATGTGTATGAAGGTGTCCTGAAGGTAAATAGACTCTTGGGTACCACTGTTAATTCTCACAGCCATTTCAGTGAATATATTGAGGTAGTAATTTACTTGTTGGCCTTTTAGCTGAGGATAGTGGAGGAGTCTAAGGACTTCTCAGGTTATAGCAACAACTTTAGAAATAGCTGTAAATAGTGTTTAGTTCATCACTAGTCAACACTAGGTCTATAAAAGTTGGAGTGATTCTGACTGTATCAATGTCAGGTGTATATTCTATAAAAAGTTTTGAAATTATCTGTACTTTTTCCTCTTTCTCTCTTAGTCATCCTTCTTCCAACAACATAAAAAGAGGTTGAATAAGAATTAAGTTATTTATAAAACCAATGGGAATAGGCTTGTTAATAATATCTAGAGGCACCTTTGTGATCGTGGTAGAATGCTTCGGATTGTACTTCTCACTTCACCTGTCATAGCATTCTCTCTCTTGGTTTCTTAATATTTTTCTAAGCAATTAAAACTATACTAGTTCTTAATTTAGCTCATTCTACAATTGAATCTATTAAGGTTAAATCTGTGTTCTTTACAATGATCGTAATCTTGTAGAAAATGCCTTGCATAAAAGGAATTATTTTAAGCAATACTTGCTAATGAGCTTTACTTCATTTTTATTCATTTACAGATGACATTAGGTACTCAGAAGGGGAAGAAGACATACTTGTCCTTGTCATATAGCAAAACAAGGACATTCAGAGATCTAACGCAGGGATATTGTATCTCCCTGTCAAGAAAACAGCAGCTCGAGTGTTTGTTCCTTTCTGGGGGGTCTTCAGTCAGTGAGGTCCTGTTTTAGAAACGGTTGTAGGTAGAAACAGCTAACGGCAAGCCCTATTTAGTATCATGTACAAACTCAGAATTCAGGACATTTTGTTGATAACAATAGCTAACACAAGGCACTGTCACTCAAAGCACATTTATGGACTTCCTTGTTGGTCCAGTGGTTAAGATACACCTTCCCATGCAGGGGTACAGATTTGATCCCTAATTGGGAAGCTAAAATCCCAGCCCAAGAAACAAAACATAAAACAGGAAAAACATTGTAACAAAGGCTTTAAAAATGGTCCACATCAAAAAAAATTTTTTTAAGTACATTTAAAGTACTTTCTGATGATCCATTGGCAAAATCACTCCCCGGGAAATATGTGAAGTAATACTCCCTCTTGTAGGCAGACCTTAAAACCAACACACTGCATTAGCTTCTTGACCAATCACAGAAATAATCTCGCTTTCATTCACAATGGCTGTAAAATAGAGACAGTTTGTTAAAGCATTGCAGCTATTGGAATGCCACTTTTATAAAAGCCTTGCCTGGTATCTCTTGCTAATGTAGATCTATAATAGACTGAAACTTCCTGGAGTTCAATTAAGTACTGAACTATCCCAGGGCCACCTTATTAGGACTCTGTTTTAAATGCAGCACAGGAAGCTAGGCTGGCTTCAGAAAAATCTTTGATTCTTAGGACCCTGAAAAACAGAATCAGGTTATTGCAGGTTTTCTCACTATTACACTCCAAAGACAAATGCATATTTATTAAACTTGGGAACTTTTCCTTTCAGACATTTCATAACCAGGTTGGTGTCCATAGAGCATGTGCACATATTTGGTGGTAAAACAACAGTAGGTTGGTAGGGACCTCTCTAAGGAGATCTTGGTTTGGACAGGAAGGACACAGGGATTCTGTCTGCCTTATTGGTCACTGATCATGTTGTTTGTTTTTTAACATTGTCTTACCCTATCATATTGCAGATGCTGTGTCATCATACAAGTGGTTTGAGGGAATGCTGACTTCCAATAAAAGTAATGCTGGTTTTATTAGTGGTATGTACCTAAAATATATTTTAAATTGTTCTACTTTTATAAGTGTGATTTTGAAGGATAACTATAAAGATCCAGGGGGGAAAATGGGAGTCATTTCAAAGAGAAGAAGCAGCACAAAGATAAGTCAGACTTGTTGAGGTTCAGTCTGTTGTTTGAGAAATGCAATTTTCATTCTACAGTACTAAAATATCACATGATGACATTTAAATTTCAACATTTAGTGATGCAAATGGATTCAAATACACAAACCAAATCATTAGATTCTTACAAGGTGTTTGCTAGAAATTTATAAGAAGCATAGAAACCCTTCTATTCATGTGAAATGTGGGGTCAGCTACATTTTTGTGTTTGCTTCCAAGACAGTTTGACTTTCTTACAGATTTGATCTTACTGGTTTAACCAAGCAGAATAGAAAGACTGCTGACTTGCACACGACACATGAAAACTGGTATTGTTATGAACTTGGTGTAAACAGGACTAAAGAAGCAGGATTTTAGTCTCTGCTTCAAAATTTGCAAGCTTTCAAGTTTGAAAATATTATCTCTGTATTGCAAGGCATAACACAAATGAAAATCTGAAACTGGATGTCAGAAGGAACTAGAATGTGTTTTTTGGAAATACTGTACAGATTTTTGACTAGGTCCTAGGGGACAAAAAAAAAAAAATTACTTTTCATATGCAGTATAGATAGTTGGAGCCCTGGGATTAAATGATAGACTCATGATGAATAGATACTTTGGGACAACTCAGAAGTCCCTTGGCTTTAAAATTCCTTGATACTGCACTTAACCTTTAGAACTTTCCGAAAGCATACTGCACTCAAGTTGCTCCCTTGAAAATTCCCATTTTGAAAGTAAAGCCTAGAATTACAGAGAAAATTATGACCCAGTGCCCGTGTCCAAAATGTATGTACTTGGCCTGCGAAGAAGGGAGGCCCGTGGGAGAGGAGTGCTGACTAGAAGCTGAGACTGGACTTGAAAATCTACCTCTCTTTCAAGTTGGAGGACATTCCTTTTCCATTGAGGAGTATCCATGATTTTCATTTTGTAATCATTGCCTCATATTTCCTGTCTGCATATATTCATTTTCTGGATGCAAATTTATATTGCAGAAGTTCTCCTTGATTTAGATTTTTGTTTTGCTCAGTCAAAATTTGTTCTCCCAGAGAATAGATATTGGGTGAGTTTCACACTTTTGAGAGACACTGTAAATCTCAATTTATGGGCCCTTTGAGCAAGGGACTGATCAAAGGCAATTCCTGAAGTAAGACAGCCAAAGGGAGCTTCTGGTACAAACTTCTATTTTACAAATTATAAAGTAGATGTTTAGGTGTTTCTTCTAGATCAGTTAGCTTAAGAATTTATAGAACTAGAACTTAAGCCCCTCCTACCACCTGTTTAGTTTCATCCCTTGAAATCAATTACAGTTTATGTGGATTTCTTTGACATTGCTTAAATTTACAGAAAAATATATAGTCAAACCATTACTGATGATCTATCCTAAAGGTAACATATGTTTTTTTCTTTTTTCAAATCTTAAAGCATACGTTTGACTTTTAAAACCGTTACTAAAGGTCTATAAATTAGAGAAATCTCAATTCTCATTTACCCCAGACTCTCCAGTGTATTGTGACTCCAAATTGGGGACATAAAATTAAAGGCAAAATTTTGTGTTTCAAGAGATTTTCAGGTATCAGCTAAAGCACATGGAATGTAAAAGTTCTTTAAAAAATGAATGATAGGAAACCACTCATGTGTCCATCAAGAAATGAATGGACTAAAAAATACAATATATATTCGTGCAATGGACTATTTTTCAGTCTTAAAAAGGGAGGAAATTCTGATAGTATACTACAACATGGATTGTTGCACATTGAGACCGTTGTTCTAGGTGAAATAAGCAAGTCACAGAAAGACAAATACTGTATGATCTCACTCATGTGAAGTTTACTGGGTTGTGAAATTCATAGAGACAGAAAGTAGAATGGTAGTCCTAAGGGCTGGAGGAAGGGAGAAATGTAGAGTCTTGGTTTTGCAAGATAAAAGCATTCTGGAGATTGACTGTCCAGCAGTGTGAATGTACTTACCACTTCTGAACTGTGCATATTAACATGGTTAAGATGGTAGATGTATGTTATGTGCATTTTACCACAATTAGTAACTACAAAAACAAATAAACATAAAAACAAAACAAGAAACATTAGATAAAAGTAAACAAAATAATCCTAAAGGAAAACTCAAATCTGATGGTGAGAAAAAAACTAAAGTACAAGCTTTTTTTTAAATTTTGCTTAATGTAGTTTTCAAAGAGATAGCTAGCAAGCCTGTCCGTTGAAAGAAAATAGAGAAACCAGAGGTAATGGCACAGTGATATCTATTTATTGATTTTATTCACTTATATGTTTGTTTATGATTAAGAAATTATTGCAATTTGAATGTGTAAAGAGTCAACATAGCCCACAGGTTAAAGCCCAAAGTCTACTCTGACTGTTTGAATCTTAGCTCAGCTATTTAGTGATCACTGCCCTTGGACATGTTACCTAATCTCACAGTGCTTAGATTTCTCATAGTAATATGGGAGTAGTTATACTGCTTGTCCCAGAGAGTTGTTGCAAGGACTAAAAAAAATTAAAATATCTACTGCACATAGGGGTATTTAAAATCTGATACTTGATAAGCATTATACAGTATATGTTACATTTAAAAATTAAAATAGATATAAATTTAGAAAATATTACCAGTTAATATATTTATAGTACTCAATCTTTTGTGAATTATTAGTAGAAGTAATGATCAAAATAATGTTTTTGTTCATTTTGTCATCTAAAACTCTCTCCTGTCAGAAAATTTCAACAGATCATTCCAATGTTTTTGCATTTTCTTCTTTTTTTATAATGACACTACTATACAATGTTTAACATTGAAAGAAAGAGAAGAAAGAAAAAGGGAATTCACATTTATTATCAGGAATACTGGGCTGAGGAACAACAGTTACATTTCTATTGTTAGGTATCAAATGCTGGAATCCCGGTGATGATCGAATGATTCATTGGTTAGTTGTGCTCATGTTTAGTCTTGTTTTTTATGCCTTAGAATCAAATATCAGCAAGTGGTTTTAGATTCAATACTGATGATACTGTGCCATTAAAATGATTCAAGTAACACGAATAGGAATATTGAATGTCACATTTAAGATGAGTTCACTGTTAAAAGTTGGCAGTGTATTTTGAATAATGTATTACAGATGTGCCTTCAGCAATATGTAAGAAATTAGAACACAATCATTAGTCAAATTTAATAGGATCACTTGTATAATTAATATTAGTACAAAGGACATATAATAGCAAGAAGAAGAAAAATTTCCTAAGAAATGCATCTGAACCATCTTTCACATATGATAAAGTAAATGTTGGGCAAGCTATAGTAAAATCCTTGAGATAGAGGCTAATCCATATCAACCAATGAATCAGTCTTTCAGTGAAGTTTATCATTAAAACCTTGGAATTAAACATATGTTGAGACCATAATGTTAAAACTTTAACTATTTCAAAATTTAATTCTTCACGTTAAACTTGTGCCTCAAAGTAAGGATCATAAAATATTACAGACTGCTGAATTCATCATTCAGCAGTGATCTCTAATTCTCAACCAAAACAAAACCCCACCAGCAAAAACCAAAACCCAATGTAAATGAGGCTAGATTTAAATTATTTTTAGTAATATAAAATGCTTTAGAAAATATATTACTAGATTCCAGTTGTTAAAGGCCCTATAAAAAATTGATGTCTCTCCAAACTTTACAAATCTCCAAATTTGGAGAACAGTTAATAGCTCTGTCTACTACATCATGTAACAATACTCAGTGAGTCCATGAACTTTTAGAAGGCTAGGATCCTATTTATAGCATTAGAGAACCTAATTGAAAGAAGAATGGCAGCCTTAATTGATTTTTATTCATTACAGATATATATAATTGATTGTTATTTAAAAGTCAAGGGGAATGAGTTTGAGAAACACATAAAGCAACCTGGCTCCTATTGACTACAGGAAGGAACCAATCATAGTATGAAATCTTCATAAATCCTTATAAATCTTCATATAATATCTTCATGTAACTCAGTGGCTAAATTCATAAGGAAAATATATTGAAATTTCCCAGCTCTATTCTTGTCTAGTTTTCTGGGTGTGGCTGACTCATTCAGAGATGGGTAAGTTCTGAACATGTGGAATAGCTTGGGCAAACCTTCCTGATTGGATTTCTGCTGTCAAGAGGAGTTTGTGTTGTTGAGTATGTCATGCTAATGAGATAGGGAGCTCTCAAACTATCAGGTGATACCTAAAGGGAACTTTTGACCTTTTTGTTCCAAAGCTTTCTAGTATAGAGCATGACAACCAATGAGGATGATTTAGCCCAATCTCCCAACTCTCATTGTGCACTGCACATCGTCACCAAGCCAGTCTGGAAACCCTATTTCAATTTTGTCATTCTCTTGCTGAAAGACTTCAGTGGTTCGTCATTTATAATAGATTTCCTTAGCAGTGTAGTTGAGGCCCTGCAAACTAACCTATTTAATAAACTTGTCTCTTGCTATCCACCTATTAAAAGCCTTCATTTCAACTAATCATTTACCAGCCTTCAAATATGATTATATTATTATATATACATCTTAGATACCATGAGCATTTGGCCCATTTTTTAATCCAAAAAATACCTTAATTATCTTTTGAGATGAATCAAATCCGAATTTCTCCATGAGAAACAGAATCTACTGTGAATTTTATTCCCTTTTTAATTCCTGAAGCCTTTATTGTTCATTTTCATTTAGCTTATTCATCCCTACACTAGTTATGCTGTGTTTGATTTTCCCATGCTTCCTAAGCATTTCAGCAATTTAATAGATATATGCCCCCTTTTCCTTAGTTTTCCTTACACACATATATGTATAATGTATATAATATAGATATGTATAAATAGGTACTACATGCACGACTATACATATGTTTCCTTCATTAGACACTTAACAAATATGTGCTGATTGTTCTATAAATATGTCATAAACCTACACAAGATAATTTTGGGCAATGAAGAACTGGTTTATCTGGAGGAGGCAAAAAATCATAGGTCTAAACCAACTCTTTCTCCTAGCAACCAGTAATGCTGAAAGAATGGTAACCAAGCTAGATAACCCAATGAATAGACTCAACACATGCTTAGGACACCATTACACTATTACACAAAACTAGGTACTTTTTGAAAGACTATCTATATCCAAACACAAAACACATCAAATTAGCCACCATGAGGAAAATCAGAACTTGGATGGCTTTCTCTGAATTTAAAATTTAACTTTATTTTTACTTTGGATCACTATGGTGGCAGAAAAGTGAAGATAATCAATACTTCACTCGCTCAGTCATGTTGAACTCTTTGCGACTACATGGACTGCAGATGCCAGGCTTCCCTGTCCATTACCGACTGCCGGATCCTACTCAAACTCATGTCTATCGAGTGTGTGATGCCATCCAACCATCTCATCCTCTGTCATCCCTTGCTCCTCTGGCCTCCAGTCTTTCCCAGCATCAGGGCCTTTTCCAGTGAGTCAGTTCTTTGCATCAGGTGGCCAAAGAATTGGAGTTTCAGCTTTAGCATAAGTCCTTCCAATGAATATTCAGGACTGATTTCCTTTAGGATGTACTGGTTGGATCTCCTTGTAGTCCAAAGGACTCTCAAGAGTCTTCTCCAACATCACAGTTTACAAGCATCAATTCTTCAGCGCTCAGCTTTCTTTATAGTCCAACTCTCACATCTGTACATGACTACTGGTAAAACCATAGCTTTGACTAGATGGACGTTTATTGGTAAAGTAATGTGTCTGCTTTTTAATATGCTGTCTAGTTTGGTCATAGCTTTTCTTCCAAGGAACAAGTGTCTTTTAATTTCATGGCTGCAGTCACCATCTGCAGTGATTTTGGAGCCCCCCAAAAATAAAAGTCTCTCACTGTTTCCATTGTTTCCACATCTATTTAACCATGAAGTGATGGGACCAGGTGCTATGATCTTAGTTTTCTGAATGTTGAGTTTTAAGCCAACTTTTCCACCCTCCTCTTTCACTTTCATCAAGAGGCTCTTTAGTTCTTCGCTTTCTGCCATAAGGGTTGTGTCATCTGAGGGATCTGTATCTGAGGTTATTGATATTTCTCCCAGCAGCCTTGATTCTAGCTTGTGCTTCATCCAGCCTGGAATTTTGGATGATGTACTCTGCATATAAGTTAAAAAGCAGGGTGACAATATACAGTCTTGACATACTCCTTTCCCGATTTGGAACCTGTCTATTCCATGTCTAGTTCTAACTGTTGCTGTTTGACCTGCATACAGATTTCTCAGGAGGCAGGTCAGGTAGTCTGGTATTCCCATCTCTTTAAGAATTTTCCACAGTTTGTTTTGATCCACACTGTCAAAGCTTTTGGCATAGTCAATAAAGCAAAAGTAGATGTTTTTCTGGAACTCTCTTGCTTTTTTGTTTGATCCAACAGATGTTGACAATTTGATCTTTGGTTACTCTGCCTTTTCTAAATCCAGTTTGAACATCTGGAAATTCGCGGTTCACGTACTGTTGAAGCCTGGTTTGGAGAATTTTGAGCTCTACTTCACTGCAATATTACTATGCTAAAGCATTACTATACTAAAATATATAACCTAACCCCGAATCTGGACAAGGGACAGTAGACTCTTATGGTTGTTTTCTACATCTATTTTTAAATAATATGAACAGTTACAGAACTAGTATGTGTATTCCTTTTCAGTAAATTTCCAAGTAGAGAAAATGGAAGTAGCCCATGAAATTGTGAACTTAGTGATTGATGGGTGTTTCTCAGTGTTATATGTGTTTGGCAAAAATGTACTGTATCAGGAAAATTACTTGATCTTGTCAGTAGCTCTGACAGAAAGAAAGAAATGAAAAGGAGGGAGGAGAAGCAAAAAGAAGGAACATTTTAAAAAGGAAGGAAAGAAGGAAACATGAAAGGAATCGTAAAACAGATATATTTTCTCTGTTTCAATATAAAACAAATTAATCATGTTGAAATCAGAATTCCAGATTTGTTTCTACATTTACAGACATAGGGAGCTATAAGGAAAGACACTGTCAGGAAATATTACAATAAGGGGAAAGGTATTAGAAATAAACTTTTAAAATATTATTTTAATGTCTCCTATGTACCCCTTGAATTTTTATAGCTAAATGGTAGCATTTGAGTCAAGTGTAGAGAAATTGGATCTGGTGCTCTGCAGTCATCGCCTGCCTCTGGGCAGAGGATTCAGTGGAAAGTAGAATAAAGCTGCAGACTGTCTTCAGATTCTCAAATATTCAGTAGGGTAGCTTCTGAAAATTGTAACACCTATTTATGCTTTTCTTAAAAAGAATACTGGATGGTAGCTGCAAATGTTTCATTTGTAGAGAAAACAGGTAACTTAGGGTACCAAAATTGTTGTGCCAAATCTTGGATAGAAGTTCTGAGCTGGAAAACAGAAATTGTAGAAGCTAGTCTGAAGAACTCAGTGGTCACCCAGGATATTCCCATCATCCCCACCCCTTCAGCCTCGCAAATCAGCATGTGTATGCAGAGAGCACATAGTCCTCTGTCTTCTCCTCCACTTGGGTACACACTTTGTGTTACGTGTTTGGGAAGATTATGCTTTCAGATGGCCCCCAGCTGGGGAGTCCTTACTCATATTGTGGCAGATAGACCACTGAAAATCACTGGTGTGAAACAAATATTTTGAGAGACTACCCCCACTCCCTATCCAGGCCTGTGTTCCCCCCTTTCATCTGTTATTCTGAGATTCTGGATTTTGAGAGAGCTTATCTGGCTTCCCAAGACTGCCTCAGGCATCCGTCTTATATTACATTAGCAATAATCAGTCCCAGTCTTGAATATGGGGAAGGCACCTTCTCAGGCTGGGTGATGCTAACTGGTGTTCAGGTATCCAGACTTTCTTCTGGATGCTGTGCTGTCAAACTGGAAGAAGCGTGACTAAGGGCAATAGGAAAGTACATAGAGCAGCTTTGCAATCCAAATTCTGACTTGCATGCTAAGTTCTGGGGCATGGTATTTATAAGCCTAGGGGCATGTCTGTATTGATAGTTCTATGAAACGAAACAGTACTCCCGCGCTATACTTTATCATGAGTCATTTCATTTCTCTCAGGACAAGTGTAGTGCCCCTGCTTTACACATGAGCTTAAATGCAAGCCAGTGAAATACATTGAATGATCTGAGGGTGGAAAAGTTCTCGAAGTCTTTGTGCTAATGGAATTTGTTTAGTTTATATATATATATATATATATATATATATATATATATATATATGTATATTTCAAAGGTTGAATGATGCATGCTTCTGTACCTAATCAACAATAATTTCTATACTAAGCTAATTTCAGATAATATTCCAAAAAGTTAAAGTACACATTTAAGAATCATTAGGTTAGAAATTCCCTCTTTATTTGCTGAAACTATAGATATTTTCTTATATACTTGCTTTCTAAGCTCTCAGAAATAAAATTACATCATAAGTGGAAAATGTTATTACAATAAAAATGTATTTCAATCTTAGGTTAGGTCTTTGTCCATTATTCCATTAAATTTTACAATGCGGCACATTTTTTCCTGAGAAAATTCTAATATAATGGAATAAATCTGGCAGGATATATTTTTTCAAATGAGAACACTGCCCAGTATGCTTATTGTTTAAATGATGACTTTTGAAGTGTAGATACCATATAATTATTTCTAGATATATCGATCACTCTTTCAATATGTAACGTTAATTCCTTTATGTGCAATGAAGCTTTATATGTAGTCCTTAATTGCCTATCATAATATAGGTAAAATTCAGATATTCACAGTGTTTATTAGCAATAGATTGTGTAATAAAAATGAAAGTGTTAGCTGCTCAGTCATGTCCGAATCTTTGTGACTGCATGGACTGCAGCTCATGAAAATTCAGGCATTCACAGTGTTTATGAACAATAGGTTGCTATTTTTATGAAAATGGTTGATATGATAACTAAGGCTAGGACATTTACCTTTCCTTCTCAGCAACATTTTGTCTGTGACATGTGAAACGATGTTCTAATAATTAGCATTGACCAGTTAAGAAAGTCTTTTAAATAAACCATATTTTAAAGGAGTAAATACATTAACTGAAAATGATAGCATTACCAGTACACAGCATTGTATGGACTTCCCTATCCAATGTGTTCAGTGCCAGGAAAATGTTTTTAAGGCCCAGGATAAAGATAAAAACACGTGGCAGTAAGTGATTATACAAAATAAGAGTTTTATCCTTCTGTCATAAAATACATCACCTCTGTTTTCACCTGGGCCTTAATAACACTTGGCATTCATTCAGTCTGTCTCTAATCACCTCAATTTTTCCATTTTCCAAAATTGATTCTTGTGTTTCTCCTTTTCCTCCCTGGACCTCCCTACCTATTTTATGGAGAAAATAAGAGTCCAATAGACAGACTTTTCAACTTCTTGAAAGTCATCTCTTCTTTTCCTTTTCTCTAATTTAGTAAAAGTGTTATATTTTTTTTGGCCCAAATCTAATCCATCTTTCACCTTAAAACTTGGCACATTCATTACTCTTTCTTGGCTTTATCGTCACCTCTATTACCACAGGTTCCTCATTCTCTAGACCATAGAACATACTCATGTCTCTCACATTTAAAATCTCTTCCCTCCCTTAATTTCACCCTAAATAACACCTTCATCTATTTCCTCCCTTCTACTAAGCTACTTGTACAAGAGTGTCTGATACTCTGCATTCAGTTGGGTATATCTTTCGCTTTCTTCCTTGCTTTTCCCTTCTCTTCTTTGCTCAGCTATTTTTAAGTCCTCCTCAGACAACCACGTTGCCTTGTTGCATTTCTTTTTCTTTGGAATGGTTTGGTCCCTGCCTTCTGTACAATGTTATGAACCTCTATCCATAGTTCTTCAGGCACTCTGTCTACCAGACCTAATCCTTTGAATCTATTTGTCACCTCCACTGTATAATCATAAGGGATTTGATTTAGGTCATACCTGAATGGTTTAGTGGTTGTTCCCTACTTTCTTTAGTTAAAGTCTGAATTTTGCAATAAGGAGCTGTTGATCTGGGCCACAGTCAGCTCCAGGTCTTGCTTTTGCTAACTATGTAGAGCTTCTCCATCTTCAGCTGCAAAGAACATAATCCATCTGATTTCAGTATTGACCGTCTGGTGATGTCCATGTTAGAGTCATCTCTTGGGTTTTTGGAAAAGGTTGCTTGCAATGACCAGCATGTTTTCTTGACAAAATTCCATTAGTCTTTGCCTGCCTCATTTTGTGCTCCAAAGTCAAACTTATCTGTTATTCTGGATAACTTTTGACTTCCTATTTTTGCATTCCAATCCCCGATGGTGATACAGACATCTTTTTGGTGTTAGTTCTAGAAAATGTTGCAGGTTCATAGAACCAGTCAGCTTCAGCTTATTTGGTGTCAGTGGTTGGGGCATAGACTTGGATTACTGTGGTGTTGAATGGTTTGCCTTGGAAACTAACCTCCAAATGTTTATATGATCTGCTCCTGATCATCTGTCCAGCACATCTTGTGCCATTCCCCTTGTTAAATTATTCAGTGGGTACATGCTTTACCATTTGCAGTTCTCAGAGAGTTGCATGATCTCTTGTATTAGGGCCTTTGCATCCAAGACGTCCTGTGTCTGACACTGACTTTGCCATCCTCATCTGGTCACTCCTAGTCATTCTGTAAGACTCAGATCAGAAGATTCTAAAGATCATCACAAAATAGGCTGAAAAATAGCAGAAGGTTTTAAATGTTGCCAGGAGTAAATGGAGAATATTAAGATATAGTTCAAAGCAAAAATAATTAAAGTTAGTATATTTCTTACCCATAAATAAACAGATCAGGAAAAATAGATCCCAAAATCATAGAAACACAGAGAGGTATCTTTATTTTATGTAAATCTGGCATTTCAAAACAAGGGTGGAAGAAAGATACGAAAAAAATATTGCTGGAACAATTTTTTTTTCAGTTAACAGAGGAAACTTGACTGACCTGTCTTATCACAAACTCCAACAAAAATGTAGACAGAAAAAAGATCAAACCTAAAATTACAAAGTAATAAACATTTACTCCAAATGAATAAATATTTATTTAGAATAAGAATTCTAAATATTTAGAAAGTGGGTGGGGGAATATTATGGTTTATTAAAATATAAAACTAAAAACAGAAATCATAGTTAAAGTGATGAAAATGACTATAGAAGAGGTCCTAATAGTCAAAACACTATTAACTAAATGAAGCCCTCTTGACACCGTGAGAGTCAGCTTTAACATTTCTAGTCCATGGGATTCTCCAGGCAAGAATACTCGAGTTACCATGCCTTCTTCCAGGGGATCTTCCTGATCATATCTGGGTCTCCTGTGTTGCAGATGGATTCTTTACCATTGAGGCACTGGGAAGCCCTTTCTAGGCCCATAGAGTCCAAAACTAACTTACGATGTTCCCATGTGAAGGGTGATTTTATTTTTTTATTTTTATTTTTATTTTTATTTTTTTTCATTTATTTTTATTAGTTGGAGGCTAATTACTTTACAATATTGTAGTGGGTTTTGTCATACATTGACATGAATCAGCCATGGATTTACATGTATTCCCCATCCCAATCCCCCCTCCCCATGTGAAGGGTGATTTTATTTTATCCTACTTATATCTTGGTTTATTTTAACAAATTCTTATAGAATAATGTTATTAGTCATTGTTCAAAACAGTTTATAAACCTTTTCCTCCTGTTTGAAGATTAGAAAATGTTGAGAAATGTGATATTAATAGTCATATTCTAAATTTAGGAAAACATAAGGTATTAAGGTATATCAAGTTTAGGGAAAAGGGAAAAAAACTAAAAACAAGTCAATTTTATTTATCCCTCGAGAGAAACAATTACTCATTATGACCAGAAAAGCTCTGTTTTTTTCAGTTTATTTGAACAAGATATAAATAGTATGTTTATAGACCAGGCATTGAGTCAAGGAAATAGTGCATGTAGATATTGGAAATAAAATTTATTATAAAAGAATTTTTTAAATAGAAGAGGTCCTTAATGTTGGTACAGTCTGCTTTTTGAATAACTCATACTTTAATAAGTTACAACATCATTATTATTACTTTCGCATGCAAAATTCCATATATCAGCTAAGATATGGCTGTTTTTTATTATTGTATATTGGTTCAGCCTCCCGATAACCAACAGAGTCAGTGGCATTATCTATCACTGGGTTTGCATTCAATAGAAATATTAAAATATTATACTGTGCTTATATAACTGCAGAAATTTTTAAATATTGTTGCTGGAGAAAAAGCCAAGGTATCACAAACTTCATAAAATTGAGAGGAGTTGTAAATCAGCTGATATGCTGAGAACAGAGAATCTTTAGCTTTAATGAGTTGCTTATTGGACTGAAGCCAGGTGAGTCTACATTCAATTAGGAGAGAAAAGAACAAAATTAAAACTATTGATGAAAGCTAAGCAATAAACCATCTAATCTGTGTCTAAAGGAAATGAGTAATTAGGGCTTAGGCACTATGAAGCTCCCCAGAAATTAAACCCTGACTTTCACATATTTTAATTGAGTTTATAGTTCTGAAATGCACATTTTAAATTGAGCTTTTATTGAAAGATAACATCAGGTAAAGTTTGCAAATCATAAGTGTATATAGATGGATGAATTATTTTGTTGAACACACCTGTGTAATCCACACCCAAAGCAAGAAATAGAACATGACCAGCACCCCCAAAACCTCCTTTAATTCTCCTCACCTTCCTCTTCCCCCAACATATCCACTAGCATGGACTATTTTTGCCTGTTTTTAAATTTATGTGTCTTATTCCTCCTTCCTTTCTTCCTTCCTCCCTTCTGTTTTCCTCTTTTTTTTTTTTTTTTTTTTGGTAGTTGATTCCTTGTATGTATGTAAGATTTACATCATGTATGTAAGATTTACCCATATTATTATGTTAGAGAACTTTATTCATTTTCATCACTGAATATACAGTCAATATACTAAAATTCATTTATCTAGTCTAATTAAGAAAAATTTCATTGTTTCCAGTTACATATAATGCTGCCAACTAAAGGCAATGCTGCACATATCTTTTGAGCTCATATATATACATTTATGTTGAACATGTGTAGGAGTGGGACTTCAGAGCCATAAGGTATGCATAATTAAACATTAGTCGATATTAGCCAAACAGTTTTCTAAAGTAGAGTTTTAAATTTATATTTGCATCCTTCCCTCATATTTTTACCAACACTTGGTTTGAATGCTTTTTATTTATATCATTCTGATGGGTGTGTAGAAGTACTTATTTTGGTTTTAATTTGCACTTCTGAAATGACTGATGGTCTTGAGCATTGTTTTATTTGTATTCATATGTATTGTGGACATTCTCATTGGGAAATGGCTATTTAAACCTGTGTTCTTTCTGTCACTGAATTGTGGGAGTTGTTTTCATTTCTGAATACAGCCTTCTTGGAAGTTAGGTGTGTTGAAATATCTTCTCCAAGGGTGTGGCTGGCCTTTTCATTCTCGGTTCTTGCTCTCAGGCTTGTAAAGAACAGTGCCTTGTTTATATCTTTTCTCAGGGGTGCTTTCAACAGAATGAGTGTTTTGGTATTCAGAGATTCTTAAGTATAATGAACTTGAAATATTTGAATAATTTTTATTCTTTCCAATCAGAAAGTTTTTTGTCATATACAGTAATCTGCAATCAACAGGGATCTGAGTTTTCTATGTGTTTTAATGTAGAAGGTATTCCCTGTTCGTCTTTTTAATAAGGGTATCCAGTTGACATAGAGCCATTTATTGAAATTATCTTCCTATTTCTACTGCTCTGTAATTCCACTTTTATCATGTATTTAATGCCTGCTTATATGCAGGTTTATTTCTAAATTCGCTTTTCTGATTCACTACTCCACTCACTCCTCCAGCCTGTTTTAATGGGATAGTTTTGTTACAAATCTTGCTGTTAGCTCGGGTAAGGCGTCTCTTTCTTCTTCAAAATTGCCTTGGCTAGTCTTGATTTCCTAAAAACTTCAGAACTATCTTGTCTTATTTTCACAAGAAATCCTTTAAGTTTTGACTGAGATTTTACTGAATTCACAACTGGTATCTGGGAGAATTGATAATTGGTCCCCAAGATTCCTAATGACAGTGGCGTTATTTCTGTGAAGTAGAATCTTGCCAGATCTAAGCAGCTCATTAATTGCTGTGCTACATCCTTATTACAGATAAGGCTAGCACACCTTTCAGAAAGATAGCTACAAATTTATGGCCTTAATGTGGAGTATTTACCGATATATGAAATATTCCATGTTCTAGAGCCATTCTTTAGACTGAGGAACAACTCTAGGACTAGAGAACTCTAGGAAGTCTAGGGCTGGGGGAACAACTCACTGCTGGACAACTGTAGACAGCAGAGCGTTAGATCCCACCAAAAAAATATACCTCACATCCAAGGGCAAAGGAGAAGCCCCAGCAATATGGCAGGAGGGGAGAAATCATGGTTAAAATCAAACCCCATACCCACCAGAGATGCTCGGAGGACTCGAACAAAACCTTCTGTGACTTCACAGTGACGGAGCGAGACCTGCCTTTGAGTGTTTGAGTGTCTCGTGTGGAGGTCCGGGTCAGCAGTGGCCCGCCGCACAGACAGCGGCTCTGGTGCAGAAGACCTGGGTATGGCATAAGCCCTCTTGGAGGAGGTCACAGTTAACCCACAGAGAGCCACCAGAACTTACACAGGACTGGGGAAACAGATTCTTGGAGGATACAAACAAAACCCTGTGCACGCTCGAATCCAAAAGAAAGGAGCAGTAACCCCAAAAGAGACTGACCCAGACTTGCACGTGAGTGTACAGTCATCTCCAGCAGAGGCGTGGGTTGGCGGTGGCCTGCTGCAGGGTAGGGACCACTGAGTGTAGCAGTGTGTGCCCAAAGGAGGTTGCTTATCTTCATCACCTCCACCATAGTTTGGCCTCAGGTCAAACAACAGGGAGGGTACATAGCCCTGCCCACCAACAGAAAATTGGATTAAAGATTTACTAGGCATGGCCCCACCCATGAGAACAAGACCCAATTTGCCCCCAGTCAGTCCCTCCCATCAGGAAGCTTCCATAATCCTCTTATCCTTTTCCATTAGAGGGCAGAGAGAATGAAAACCACAGCCACAGAAAACTAATCAAATTGATCACATGGACAACAGTTCAGTTCAGTACAGTCGCTCAGTCATGTCCGACTCTTTGAGACCCCATCAATCTCAGCACGTCAGGCATCCCTGTCCATCACCAACTCACAGAGTTTACTCAAACTCATGCCCATCGAGTCGGACAGTTCCAACTCTCACATCCATACATGACCACTGGAAAAACCATAGCCTTGACCAGATGGACATTTGTTGGCAAAGTAATGTCTCTGCTTGGTATTCCAAAGAATACCAAGGAGAGGTGAGAAAGCCTTCTTCAGAAAGCAAAGAAATAGAGGAAAACAATAGAATGGGAAAGACTAGAGTTCTATTCAAGAAAATTGGAGATACAAAGGGAATATTTCATGCAAAGATGGGCACAATGAAGGACGGAAACAGTATGGATCTAACAGAAGCAGAAGATATTAAGAAGAGGTGGCAAGAATACACAGAAGAACTGTACAGAAAAGAACTTCATGACCCAGATGACCACGATGGTGTGATCACTCAACTAGAGCCAGACATCCTGGAATGCGAAGTCAAGTGGGCCTTAGGAAGCATCACTACGAACAAAGCTAGTGGTTGTGATGGAATCCCAGTTGAGCTATTTCAAATCCTAAAAGATGATGCTGTGAAAGTGCTGCACTCAATATGCCAGCAAATTTGAAAAACTCAACAGTGACCACAGAACTGGAAAAGTTCAGTTTTCATTCCAATTGCAAAGACAGGCATTGCTCAAACTACCGCACAAATGCACTCATCTCACACGCTAGCTAAATAATTCCAAATTCAAAATCCCCCAAGCAAGGCTTCAATTATATGTGAACCATGAACTTCCAGATGTTCAAGCTAGATTTAGAAAAGGCAGAGGAACCAGAGATCAAATTGTCAACATACATTGGATCATCAAAAACACAAGAGAGTTCCATAAAAACATCTACTTCTGCTTTATTGGCTATACCAAAGCCTTTGACTGTGTGGATCACAAGAAACTGTGGAAATTCTTAAAGAGATGAGAATACCAGACAACCTTACCTACCTCCTGAGAAATCCATATGCAGGTCAAGAAGCAACAGTTAAAACTGGACATGGAACAACAGACTGATTCCAAATTGGGAAAGGAGTACATCAAGGCTGTATATTGTCACCCTACTTATTTAACTTATATGCAGAGTACATCATGCAAAATTCCGGGCTGGATGAAGCACAAGCTGGAATCAAGATTGCTGGGAGAAATATCAATAACCTCAGATATGCAGATGACACCACCCTTATGGCAGAAAGCAAAGAAGAACTAAGAGCCTCTTGATGAAAGTGAAAGAGGAGAGTGAAAAAGTTGGCTTAAAGCTCAACATTCAGAAAACTAAGGTCGTGGCATCCGGTCCCATCACTTCATGGCAAATAGATGGGGAAAAATGGAAACAGTGAGACACTATTTTTTCTGGACTCCAAAATCACTGCAGATGGTGACCGTAGCCATGAAATTAAAAGATACTTGCTACTTGGAAGAAAAGCTATGACCCACCTAGGCAGCATATTATAAAGCAGAGACATTACTTTGCCAACAAAGGCTCATCCAGTCAAAGCTATGGTTTTTCCAGTAGTCATGTATGGATGTGAGATTTGGACTATAAGGAAAGCTGAGCACTGCAGAATTAATGCTTTTGAATTGTGTTGGAGAAGACTCTTGAGAGTCTGTTGGACTGCAAGGAGATCCAACCAGTCCATCCTAAAGGAAATAAGTCCTGAATATTCATTGGAAGGACTGATGCTGAAGTGAAATTACAATACTTTGCCTACCTGATGCAAAGAACTGACTCATTGGAAAAGACCCTGATGCTGGGAAAGATTGAAGGCGAGAGGAGAAAGGGACAACAGAGGATGAGATGGTTTGATAGCATCACTGACTTGATGGATAAGAGTTGAATAAGTTCTGGGAGTTGCTAATTGACAGAGAAGACTGTTGTGCTGTAGTCCATGGGGTCACAAAGAGTTGGACTTGACTGAGTGACTGAACTGAGCTGAACAGAGCCATACTCAGTATCATTAGGCACATTATTATCTGGTAGATGTGATGTGAACAGGTATGCTCCCGTGTCTCTGCAAATTATCTAGTGTCTCAGAAATTCAATTTCATTACACATATATTGACTACAGTTTGGTGTATGTAAGAGAGTGAAGACTTGATTGAAATAAATATTGAGGATGTGAGCTATATGAGCTATATGAATTGGCAAAGTTTCCAGATAATATGAAAAAAAAAGTTATGTTTGTATCCTGGAATGAGATGAAGTAAAAATATGTGACCTGAAATTTTAAAATAAAAAAGAAATAATGCAGTCTTATAATGGTGAACATTCTTTACCAAAATACTGTAACTTTAAGGATGTAACTTTAGAGAGTAACTAAAAGTGAGTGACTCTAAAACCAGGAAAACTTCATTTTTTCCTGTATCCTGAAGGTTGTATGAAAAGTCACAGTTGCCTCCTTCCATTGAAGGAAGAATTTCCCCCCAAACACAGGATATGTAGTTATACCTGATTACCAGCTAGTTGGTGTTGCTGTTTTATGTGCATAATGACTCCATTTGTAGTAAGCACCATTCAGAACAAATGAGATCTATGAACAGGTTGGATATGCCTTTCAGGTTCAAGGATGCCATGAGGAACTTTTCGGGAAAACTACTAATGACTCATCAAACTCCTCAGACCTCACATCATGGTGGGCTTTGGGTGTAACAAATATGTAGGCTCTATCAATCATTTTCATCCTATTCTTTGTGTTGTTTCTTCTCTGACTCAAATATCAGTTACTGTTCTCCCTCCTCATTGTATCTACTGATCACTCTGGAATCCTCAATGTCCTTACTGAATGTTTCCTCCATCTCTTTGCACTGAAGGCAAAATATACATGGCTGATTTTGCCACTCTTCATCTCACTCATTATTAGGATTAAATGTGAGTTTTTCATGCTGCCCAAAACACTTCCAGGCCGCCACTTTTCCATATTCCTCAGAGTACATGAGTATACCTCCTTGACACTTATTCTCATTCACTGCAGATTTTATCTCTTGGATCATACTCTTTCTATGTATTCCATGTTTTGCCATCAAGCTCCATGCATTGCATAACTCACTTAATATTAGTCTTTGAATTCTTTTGCCTCCTAAACTCTAATGATCTTGCAAATGTTTTATTTCTGCCATTGACTTGACTGCTACATTTTCTCCCAAATCATCAGCTATTTCTTGTCTTCAATTCTTTCTTTAGCAAGCTTATATTTTGCTAAATTACTTCAGTCAGTATCTTCACACTTTTTCACCTGAGTATTCTAAAAACTGGACTGAAACACCTTCATACCTGGATTAATCTTTGTTCCCACTACTCTCATCATCCTTACTTCTGCTTTACCTCAGAGTGATGCTGGAGAAAATTTCCGTGTTACAGATTGATGTCATGGCAAATTATAATTACAATTTACATGACAATACCCAGCATCAAACACATTGTCACACTATTCAGGCAAATATCCGTATTTCTCTAATTCATTTGTTCTTCCTTTATCCAAAATAGCTTTGTTCAGCCTTTTCATACCTTAAAGATTTTCAATACCACCATCAGATATTTCACTCTTTGCTGATATCCCTGCTTTCTATTTATGTAGATTTTTTTAAAAAGCTATCAAACATGATCTTCTGTAGTTCTGCTTTTATTTAAGATGTGAAAAGCTGCAGGAGAGCATCTCTCACACCCTAACAATGAAAGAAAGCAGGATAATCTGTAAAATTAGAACTTACTATTGAGTGTATCATACAGAAAATTTCACAAAATAACTAGCTAAACTGAGGAAATTGTAAGGATGAGAAGCTCATTCAGGAGAAGTTAGAAACTGTGAACTGTTTAACATTTGACAGACCATGGGAGGAAGAGACAGCCACTATTAAAGCAGGTAAGAGGTAAAAAGCTTCATTTTTCATAAATTCTAAAAGAATGGGACAGAATGTGTGTCTGAAGAGAACAAAGACTTCTGTCAAAAACACTTGCAAGAAGACTGCAAAGACATCTGTAAAGTACTGTGAGAAAAATATAAAAGACTTAGAATTGTTTATTTACCTAGTGAAAAAGGCTTTCAAAAATGAAAATGAAATGAACTTTTTCTGACAAGCAAAAATGAGGAGAATCCATTGCCAGCAGACCTGAACCACAAGAACTACTTCAGACAGAATGAGCATGAGGTATATGATGAAAATTTGGATCAGTACAAAGAAATAAAAATCACAAGAAATAAAAAAGTTGAAGATGAATATGAAAAGATAGTTGGCTACTTGTAGGAAAAATAAGGGACTTCCCAGGTGACACAGAGATAAAGAATCCAGCTGCCAATGCAGGAGACACAGGAGACATGGTTTCAGTCCACCCAAGGTCAGGAAAATCCCCTGGAGGAGGAAATGGCAACCCACTCCAATATTCTTGCCTGCAAAATTCCGTGGACAAAGGAGCCTCGCAGCCTACAATTCATGGGGTTGTAGAGTTGGACACAACTGAGCGACTGAGCACATACCCAGGAGAAATAAAAACACAGTTTTGGAACATACATAGAGATAAAATATGTGACAAATGGAGCACAAACAATGGGATTGTGGAAGTTGAAGTACAATGCTGGAAGATTCTTACGCAATGCAATGGAATGGTGTAATATCATGTGAGGATAGATTGTGATAAGCCAAAGATGCATACTGTAAACACCAGGCAGTAACTGAAAATATTTTTGAAAGGAGTAAAACTAAAAAGCAAATAGATAAAATTGAGAATAAAAACATGGTCAGTCCCAAAGAAGAACATAAAAGTGGAAAATAGAAACAACCCAGGAAGTAGGAAGAAACCAGTAAGGTGGCAGGTTTAAAAATCCAGTACTGTCAACAATTGCATTTATAAATAGTCTAAACATAACAATTACATGTTAGTAATTGTTTGAGTTGATTAAAAAAAACAAGGCCAGAGTATGAGAAACTGATTTTAATATGAAGATATATGTAGGTAAAAGCTATTAGGAAAGCCCCTGATGCTGGGAAAGATTGAAAGCAGGAGGAGAAGGGGATGATAGAGGACAAGACGGTAGGATGGCATCACTGACTCAGTGGACATGAGTTTGAGTAAACTTCAGTAGATGGTGAAGGATAGGGAAGCCTGGTGTGCTGCAGTCCATGGGGTTGCAAAAGAGTCGTACATGACTGAATGACTGAATAACAACAAAATAGGTAAAAGCTAAAAAATGGAAAAGTAAATAATGCAAATTTTAATTATAAGGGAGTTGTAATGGCTATATTTATACATATAAAAATGTAAACTGTAGATTATGCTTTTCAAGAAGAATGATGGACATTATGAGAAAGGAGTCAATTCATAAAAAGGATTTAATAATTTAGTATATATGCACAAAATAAAAGGGCTTCAAAAATGCTTACTAAAAAAAACGTGGGAAAGAAAGTAGCTGTGATTCTTTGAAAGATAAGATACAAACTGCCAAAACTTACTTATGTCGTAATAGATGAGTGATCTTAAATCTATTGAAACAATTAAATTCTTAGTTCAAAAACCTTCCCACATGGAAAACTGTAGTTCTAGACTTTTCTGGTAAGGAAGAAAAGATAAATGACCAGTGTAGCTGGTTATTTATTATCTGCTTGTTTGTAATTTAATTGTGCTCATCTCTGTGTTAGGCACTGTACTTGATTTGGTGAAGCAAAAGTGAGTATAAAACATTCTATATCTTTTTCAATTAAGAAAGCCTAGAAGAGGGACAAGTGAGATTGGTGCCAGTTTGTAACCTTTTGCTAAGAAGTCTAAAACCGTTTAAGCTGGAATATGCTGCTGATTGACTTAGCTGATTTTACTGGTCCACCTGTGTGTTCCTATCATCTTTTTCTTTTGATTTATTTTCTTAACAACTGAACTGTCATTTGATTTTCTAAGTAATAAAAAATACATTGTATTTCATTTTGAGCCATTGCAAAACCAGTTTTCTGTATAAAATTTTTCCTGAGCAATTTTCTGCTAATACGGCACTGATCTCACATGCTAGCAAAGTAATGCTCAAAATTCTCTAAGCCAGGCTTCAACAGTACCTGAACTGTGAACCTCCAGATGTTCAAGGTGGATTTAGAAAAGGCAGAGGCATCTGTATGTCTTCTTTGGAGAAATGTCTGTTTAGTTCTTTGGCCCATTTTTTGATTGGGTCATTTATTTTTCTGGAATTGAGCTGCAGGAGTTGGTTGTATATTTTTGAGATTAATCCTTTGTCTGTTGCTTCGTTTGCTAATATTTTCTCCCAATCTGAGGACTGTCTTTTCACCTTGCTTATAGTTTCCTTTGTTGTGCAAAAGCTTTTAAGTTTCATTAGGTCCCATTTGTGTATTTTTGCTTTTATTTCCAATATTCTGGGAGGTGGGTCATAGAGGATCCTGCTGTGATTTATGTCGGAGAGTGTTTTGCCTATGTTCTCCTCTAAGAGTTTTATAGTCTCTGGTCTTACATTTAGATCTTTAATCCATTTTGAGTTTATTTTTGTGTATGGTGTTAGAAAGTGTTCTAGTTTCATTCTTTTACAAGTGGTTGACCAGTTTTCCTGGCACCACTTGTTAAAGAGGTTGTCTTTTTTCCATTGTATATTCTTGCCTTCTTTATCGAAGATAAGGTGTCCATAGGTTCATGGATTTATCTCTGGGCTTTCTATTCTGTTCCATTGATCTATATTTCTGTCTTTGTGCCAGTACCATACTGTCTTGATGACTGTGGCTTTGTAGAGATGGATGAAACTGGAGCCCATTATACAGAGTGAAGTAAGCCAGAAAGATAAAGACCAATACAGTATACTAATGCATATATATGGAATTTAGAAATATGGTAACGATAACCCTATATGCAAAACAGAAAAAGAGACACAGATGTACAGAACAGACTTTTGGACTCTGTGGGAGAAGGCGAGGGTGGGATGTTTCAAGAGAATAGCATCGAAACATGTATATTATCTAGGGTGAAATAGATCACCAGCCCAGGCTGGATGCATGAGACAAGTGCTCAGGCCTGGTGCACTGGGAAGACCCAGAGGAATCGGGTGGAGAGGGAGGTGGGAGTGGGGATCAGGATAGGGAATACTTGTAAATCCATGGCTGATTCATGTCGACGTATGACAAAAACCACTACAATATTGTAAAGTAATTAGCCTCCAACTAATAAAAATAAATGGAAAAAAAAGAAAAGGCAGAGGAACCAGAGATCAAATTGCCAACATCCGTTGGATCATCAAAAAAGCAAGAGAACTCCAGAAAAACAACTACTTCTGCTTTATTGACTATGCCAAAGCCTTTGACTATGTGGATCACAGCAAACTGTGGAAAATTCTTAAAGAGATGGGAATACCAGACCACCCTACCTGCCTCCTGAGAAATCTGTATGCAGGTCAAGAAGCAACATACTGGTTCCAAATCAGGAAAGGAGTATGTCAAGGCTGCATATTGTCACCCTGCTTATTTAACTTATATGCAGAGTTCATCATGTGAAATGCTGGGCTGGATGAAGCACAAGCTGGAATCAAGATTGCCGGGAGAAATATCAATAACCTCAGATATGCAGATGGCACCACCCTAGTGGTAGAAAGCAAAGAAGAATTAGAGTCTTTTGCCGAAAGTGAAAGAGTAAGTGGAAAAGTTGGCTTAAAATTCTATATCCAGAAAACTAAGATCATGGTATCCGGTCCCATCACTTCGCGGCAAATATATGGGAAACAGTGGAAACAGTGAGAGACTTTATTTCCTTTGGCTCCAAAATCACTGCAGATGGTGACTGCAGCCATGAAATTAAAAGACACTTGCTCCTTGGAATGAAAGCTATGACCAACGTAGACAGCATATTAAAAAGCAGAGACATTACTTTGCCAACAGAGGTCTGTCTAGTCAAAGCTATGGTTTTTCCAGTAGTGATGTATGGATGTGAGATATGGACTATAAAGAAAGCTGAGTGCTAAAGAACTGTGGTGTTAGAGAAGACTCTTGAGAGTCCCTTGGGCTGCAAGGAGATCCAACCAGTCCATCCTAAAGAAAATCATTCCTGAATATTCATTGGAAGGACTGCTGCTGAAACTCCAATGCTTTGGCCACTTGATGCAAAGAACTGAGTCACTAGAAAAGACCCTGATGCTGGGAAAAATTGAAGGTGGGAAGAGAAGGGGGCAACAGATGATGAGATGGTGATGGTTGGATGGCATCACTGACTCGATGGACATAAGTTTGAGTAAGCTCCAGGAGTTGTGATGGACAGGGAGACCTGGTGTGCTATAGTCCATGGGGTCGCAAAGAGTTGGACACGACTGAGCGACTGAACTGAACTATGTGCTTCACAGTTGTGAAGTTGTGTCGATGTGTGTCATAGTTTCAGAAAACCCAAATAATTGATTTCAATTTTTTTGAGGCTTTTCACCTTAAATTATGAACCCTCCAATCATGAAAACTATTATGTCATTAAACCATTACATGTTTGAAATATATTCATGTTACATAAAAAATGACAGATGACTATTTGGAAGCCTGTTAATAAAACTTGAAAGTACATACTTGAAAGCAATAATGATTCAAAATCCTTGGGTATATAGCACTAAACTGCTTTGAATTCTGTTATTTTTATGTATCAATTTTAAAAGCAGTTTTCAGTGTTTAATCAATACATAATTAGATTAGAAGGTGGTTTAAGAATTTTTTTAAGTCCTGCTTCTCTGCACATCACATATCTTCTTTATAACATAAAATAGTCTTATTTAACTATTTTACTGCTTTTTTAACTATCCTGAGGAAGCATCGTTTAGAAGGAAAACACTGGACAGGAGTCTAACACAAGGTTTCTAGTCCAACTTCACGACTTACATCCTAAGGACCAGGAATTTTTATTTCTATATTTTATAGAAATATATTTTTTCCATAGCATACATTATGAAAAATAGTAACTCCTAACCTTGAATATTGCTTTGTATTTTTTAATGTATTTTATATCATAATATTGCATGAGGCAGTTTCATGCTTACTAAGTATTAGGAAGACACAATATTACCAATCCTTATAGGAATCCAAACTGGAGGTTATCAGGTTCATGGCCAGGGTATGATCTGGAACTTCAATAAATGCGTCTCAGTATGATTCTTTCTACTGAACACAGGAAGCAGTAAGTATCTATTGAGAAAATGAGCAATTTACTAAGTGAACTGTAACAGGTAAATGAGAGAAACATTTTCTGAGCGGTGCTACATGCTCTAAGGTAATAGCCCAAACTCCCAGCTGGGGTTTCCAAAACCATGAATTGCTCACTACTGTGCTGATAAATTCCCTCCCATCATTAGGCTTAAACTTCCAGAGGTCAAGGAGATGTAAGTGATCCCATGTTCCTGGTTTCTTTGCCCAATTGAGCCAATTACCCTTTCCTCCATTGTTGTTGCTGTTCAGTTGCTAACTTGTGTCCACCTCTTTGCAACCCCAGACTGCAGCTGTTCTTCGCTATCTGGTGGAGTTTGCTCAAACTCATGTATATTGAATTGGTGATGCCATGTAACCATCTCATCCTCTGTTGCATGCTTCTCCTTTTGCCTTCAGCCTTCCCAGCATCAGGGTCTTTTCCAGCGAGTTGGCTCTTCACACCTGGCTAAAGTATGGGAACTTCAGCTTCAGCATGAATCTCTCCAATGAATATGCAGGTTTGATTTCCTTTCAGATCACTGGTGTGATCTGCAGTCAAGGGACTCTCAGAAGTCTTCTCCAGCATCACAATTCAAAAGCATCAATTCTTCAGTGCTTTGCTTTCTTTGTGGTCCAACTCTCACATCCATACATGACTACTGGAAAAACCATAGCTTTGATTATACAGACCTTTGTCAGCAAAGTGATGTCTTTCCTTATATCTCTAGCTTTATCATAGCTTTCCTTCCAAGGAGCGAGTGTCTTTTAATTTCTTAGCTATAGTCACTGTCCTAAATGATTTTGGAGCCCAAGAAAATAAAATCTGTCACTGTTCCCACTTTTTCCCCATCTATTTGCCTTAAAGTGATGAGACCAGATGCCATGATCTTAGTTGGTTGAATGTTGAGTTTTAAGCCAGCTTTTTCACTCTCCTCTTTCACTTTCTTCAAGAAGCTCTTTAGTTCCTCTTTGCTTTCTGCCATTAGAGTAGTATCATCTGCATATCTGAGGTTATTGATATTTCCCCCAGCAATCTTGATTCTAGTTTATGATTTATCCAGCCTGGCATTTTACATGATGGACTCTGCATATAAGTTAAATAAGCAAGGTGACCATACACAGCCTTGTCATACTCCTTCCCCAATTGTGAACCAGGAAGTTGTTCCATGTCTAATTCTAATCATTGGTTTTTGACCCACATACAGGTTTCTCAAGAGACAGGTGAGGTGGTCTGGTATTAAGAATTTTATTTTAAGAATTTTCCATCTCTTTAAGAATTTCCCAGTTTCTTGTGATCCATACAGTCAAAGGCTTTAGTATAGTCATTGAAGCAGAAATAGATGTTTTTCTGGAATTCCCTTGCTTTTTCGATGATCCATCAAATGTTGGCAATTTGATTTCTGGCTCCTCTGCCTTTTCTAAACCCAGCTTGTGCATCATTGGGTTGCGCAAGCCCCTTTACCATGACAAGGCTATAATCCATGAAGGGGACACTTTCCTCCTAGGAATTTGGAATTGGGTCTCAAGAGGCTCTATCATTAGAATAAGAGTGCAGATATGGAAATAAGCTGAGTCACACACAAGGTAAATTACTTAGAATTAAGACTCATTAACTTTTACTGCAGATGTCCCGGTGACATCTGGTTTCCTACCACCCTGGATACTTTAATTTTATTTAAATAACTGATATAATTGGCAAATAAAATTGTAAGATATTTAAAGTGTACAATGTGATGATTTGATATATGTATATATTGTGGAAGTATTCCCCCACTTAGTTAAATAATACATCTACTCGCTCAGCAAATTTTAATTATACAATACAGTGTTATCAGTTATAGTTACCACGTTATATATTTGATCCTCAGACCTTATAACCAGACATTAGTATCTTCTTGCTAACATTTCCCTATTCACTCCACCCCTGAGCTCCCTGGCAACCAGTTTTCTATTCTCCGTTTCTATTATTTCAAAAGTTTTTAAGATTCTACATATTAGTGAAACCATACAGTATTTTCTTTTTCTGCCTTATTTTTTCACTTAGTGTAATGCCTCAAGGTCCATCCATATTGTTGCAAGTGCCAAGATTTCCTTATTCTCTAAGGCTGAACAATATTCCACAGTATGTGTGTTTGTGTGTATACACACATTTTATTTATTTATTCATCTGTCTATAGACACTTAGGTTGTCTGAGTACCTTTAAATATTCATTGAATTACATGTTATTTGTAGCTTTATGATAATGTCTGTCTTCTCAGTCCTCTCAATCTGCCCACACATTTTGAGAAAGACTGAATGGTTTCTTGTTCCTTGCCACCATAAAATTCTTGTACATTAGACTTTATTATTTCTCAGATAAAGAAATTAAAGAGGTCAAACGTTGTCAAAAGTCCCACAACTAGGAAGAGGCACAGTCTAAATACAAAAGAATAGGAGTCATCATTTTTCAAGAAAAGAAGCGTTGCTAAAAATGATACTCAGTGATAATAACAGATTCTTTAAAATTTAACTTCTATAAAAGTGGGGAGGGGACAATCAATCAGTTTTACCTCAGAAAATGTATATCAACTGAAGTTGAGTAGACAAGATAGTACTGTTAGTCGCTCAGTCGTGTCCAACTCTTTGCGACCCCATGGACTGCAGCCCGCCAGGCTCCTCTGTCCATGGGATTCTCCAGGCAGGAATACTGGAGTGGTTGCCATGCCTCCACCAGGGGATCTTCCCAACCCAGGGATTAAACTCAGGTCTCCTGCACTCCAGGAGAATTCTTTAACGTTTGAGTTACCCAGGGAGTAGACAAGATGCATGAGTACAGCTTCCTTCCTCAAGAATGGCAGCCCCTTCCTCAAGAATGGGAACCACTCATTCCCACCACTGGTCTCCTCCATATCCTCCCGAGTGTCTCATCCCCAGAGAGCAGGCCTTAGCTGGAAGAGCACTTTCTCACCTTAAGGTGTCAAGCTGCTGTGTCCAATGGCAGAGGTGAGAAACCCAAGCTAGTAATATTTTGAAGTAAGAGAATATCCATAGGATTTCTTTTAGTCAGCCTTTGGAAGCCACTTCTAGTACAGATTTTCATAGCTCTGGTTTATCACTAATTTAATTATGCTTCTGGAATGGATTATGTGTTAATTTTAGAATTCCTTAGGCTTGGTTACAATTTTATGGCTACCTTAAGCCTTCCTCCAGGGCCTAATTTTCATAGAGCAATCAAGTGCAAGCATTAAGTAAGACCAGGGGTCATTCATTCTCTCCTCTCTTTTCTGCAGCAGTACTTTTATAGAGCTTTCAGAAGCTGTGAGGAGGGAGTACATGAAACCATTTCCTTTTACTGCCGAACTGCTTCTCCTATCAGACTGCTCATTAATTATGCCAATTACATTTTGAACAGCACTAGAAAGTGCAAAGGGTAAAATACGAATCAATATATGATTTTAGTACTTGATTTTGTCCAGAATTTTATATTCCTTTAGGGTTATTTCTGCTCAAAAACAAAGTGTCTGTAAAACTTCTATTATTATTTTTGCTTCTAAACTGCTTGTATTGACTACCTCCAGAGCTCTACCATACAGAGCTTAATGAAGTCTTTTATGTTTAAGACATATACATGTATGCTTTGTAATAAGACAGGCCATATGTAAAATAAGAATCTCCTCTGTGAATGTTGTGCTTGATAAGAAGTAAAATGGACACCCATGCAACCACCCCCCAGCTTAACAAAAAAGATTTTTTTTTCCCCCATAGCTTGAAGCCCCCTTGTGTCTCTACCAGGTAATAATCCTCTTGCATAACCTAATGGTAATCTGTCTTTATCCTGAATTGTATATCCATTGTTCCTTTTCTTTTCTTTAAAATTTATCCATTTTATGTATACTTTCACACAGTATTGGTTAGTTTTACCTGTGTTTGAATTATATACCAACAGAAGTGGCTCAGATGGTAAAGAATCTGCCTGCAATGCAGGAGGCCTGGTCTCAATCCCTGGGTTGGGAAGATTCTCTGGTGAAGGGAATGGCTACCTACTCCTAATATTTTTGCCTGGAAAATTCCACAGACAGAGAAGATTGGCAGGCTACAGTCCATGGGGTTGCAAAGAGTCAGACATGATTGAGCGACTAACAAAATTACTGTATATTTTTAAAACCATTTTTTGCTCAAAAATACCCAAGATTTATCCATTTTGATTCATGCAATGTGCTATACGCCCATTCTATATATCATTCATGCCATTCACTATTACCCTGATAAAGCATTTGATTATATGGTCATGAGACTTTGTTTACTCAGTTCATAGATATTTAGGTTATTTGAAATGTGTTGCCCTTATAAACAATGTGGCTGAGAACATTCTCATATCAATCACTATTGCCACATATAAGAGCTTCTCTAGGGAAATTATCCCACCTCCCCATTTCCATGTAATAAAACACAAATATCCATTTATCATACTGGAAAAGCAGTTGGATCTGCTCACACGACAGGGTGACTAGCCTAGGGGCTCGGGCTGCTCTCAGCCCTGTTTTCCCCCCTAAGTGGAGCTCTCAGGCTCATCCATAAGCCATTCATGGCATCATACGCCCAGATAATGTCCAGGAATGAACTGTGCCATCTTCAGGAATAAACATCCTCATTTTTCTGAATAATGCCAAATGGTTTTGGAAAAAAAAAAAAGTATCAATGCAGCAGGAAAAGACTGTTACAGATAGAGGTAATTGAAAAGAACTTAAGAAATATTAAGTTAATAAATGAGTATTTTAAAAATTATAGGCAGAGAAAAAAGGAGGGCAGAGCACCCCAGGACTAGGAGCCCCTGGGAGTTGTCTGGACCAGAAGGGAAGGGTCAGGAGAACGAGCTGCTGTAAAAAGCGAGAGACTGCAGCTACAGGAGCGCGTCACCTGCCACCGTCGGTGGCCTCTCAGACACAGTCTGACGTTGAGGCCTCTAAGGAGGGAAGCCAGGGAAATGAAAACTCCTGATTCCACTTCCTCCACATCTTCTGATCTGCTGGTCTCTTCCATTGACCAAACCCCCTAGAAGCAAAAAGCAAGAAACACCCTCAATGCAGAAATTAAGATCACCCTTTTGGCCTTCAGAGAAGGATGGAGGAAAAGTGGATAATGGATACAGAGTGGCAAATGAAAAATCACAGTAATAGCAATTTACACTCCTATTAGACATGTGTATTCCAATGATTCCTACTCTTGCTAGTAATTTTTATTATGCAGCAATTATATGTGATACCTATTGCATAAATATTATGTCTCCATTTATTTAGATATTTTTAAATCTTTCAGCAAACTTTTCTCCATAGAGACTTAGTGCATCTTTGCTAATTTAATCTTCGGGATAACAATTAATCAAGAACTCAAATTATCACTTTAAAATGGTTGTTTTAAAGAAACTATAAGTAAGGTGAAAAGACAGCCCTCAGATTGGGAGAAAATAATAGCAAATGAAGCAACAGACAAAGGATTAATCTCAAAAATATATAAGCAACTCCCGCAGCTCAATTCCAGAAAAATAAATGACCCAATCAAAAAATGGGCCAAAGATCTAAACAGACATTTCTCCAAAGAAGACATACAGATGGCTAACAAACACATGAAAAGATGCTCAACATCACTCATTATCAGAGAAATGCAAATCAAAACCTCAATGAGGTACCATTACATGCCAGTCAGGATGACTGCTATCCAAAAGTCTACAAGCAACAAATGCTGGAGAGGGTGTGGAGAAAAGGGAACCCTCTTACACTGTTGGTGGGAATGCAAACTAGTATAGCCACTATGGAAAACAGTGTGGAGATTTCTTAAAAAACTGGAAATAGAACTGCCATATGACCCAGCAATCCCACTCCTGGGCATACACACTGAGAAATCCAGATCTGAAAGAGACACGTGCACCCCAATGTTCATCGCAGCACTGTTTATAATAGCCAGGACATGGAAGCAGCCTAGCTGCCCATCAGCAGATGAATGGATAAGGAAGCTGTGGTACATATACACCATGGAATATTACTCAGCCATTAAAAAGAATTCATTTGAATCAGTTCTAATGAGGTGGATGAAACTGGAGCCCATTATACAGAGTGAAGTAAGCCAGAAAGATAAAGATCAATACAGTGTACTAACACATATATATGGAATTTAGAAAGATGGTAACGATAACCCAATATGCAAAACAGAAAAAGAGACACAGAAGTACGGAACAGACTTTTGGACTCTGTGGGAGAAAGTGAGGGTGGGATGTTTCGAGAGAACCGCATGTATATTATCTAGGGTGAAACAGATCACCAGCCCAGGTGGGATGCATGAGACAAGTACTCGGGCCTGGTGCACTGGGAGGACCCAGGGGAATCGGATGGGGGCCGGGGGGGGGGGGGGAGGTGGGAGGGGGGATCGGGATGGGGAACACATGTAACTCCATGGCTGATTCATGTCAATGTATGACAAAACTCACTGCAATATTGCAAAGTAATTAGCCTCTAACTAATAAAAATAATTGAAAAAAAAAAAAAGAAATTATCATATAAAAAAAAACCTCAAAAAAAAAAATAAAGTCTGCTGTTACCTTCTCAAAAATAAATAAATAAATAAATAAATATAAAATGGTTGTTTTAACTAGCATTGTTTTTAATAATGACAAATTATTGTACATATTTTCTTATTTTTATTGGACATTACTTCTAATGTTCTGTTCATTTTTTGTTCATTTTTCTATTGGGCTTATTATCTTTTTGCCTTTTGGCACATTTATTAAATATGTCAGATTTTCACTGTTAGTGCAACAAATCTGTTTTTAATATAAATGCACAACTATTTTCTCTGAGTCTGTGAAGCTTATGAACAGAAATTCTTAATTTTACAATGATTTAATGATCAATTTTTCCCTTCATATATTTATTTTTCAGTGTGTGTTTTAAGAAATGTTTTTCTTGAAGTCACATGTTGATTCTTTAATATTCTTCCTTAAATTATCAAAATTTAAATTTTTAATCCATCTGGAATTTATTTTTGTGTATGGTATGAGGAAGGGATCTGATTTTACCTTTTGCTATATGATTTTTTTCCCCAGTTGCATTTTATTGAACCATTAATCTATATGACAAATGCTAATAATGTCAAATATCAAACTCCCAAAAATGTATTGGACTGCGTCAGGGCACTGTAGCAATTTTATTCCATTAATTTATTGTGCTTATGTTGAACTAATAAAAAACCATCTTAAAAAAAATTTTAAACAACTATTGAACTTTGGTCAGTTAATCCATCTTCTTTCATCTTTTCTGTGAATTATCTAGATTGATGTGATCAAATAGATCTTTCTGTGATGATGGAGCTGTTCTGTATCTGCTCCGTGCAATGCAATGACCTCTAGCTATACATGACTCATGAGCACTTGAAATGTGTCTCATGTGAGTAACCAGACTTTTAATTTGTCATAGTTGTCAGCTACCTTATTGGACAGCCCATATCCTTGATCACTAGTATGTTTTATCTTTCATATAAATATCTTATAAATTTCCATGAAATATCCTGTTGCAAGGCTGCTTCAGATAGCATTATATCAAGTGTTCAAAATAATTGTAACTAAGATCATTAATATGGAAATTTCTATTCATAAATTTGGAATATTTCTCAATTTACAGAGATATTATAAAGTCTTATAACAAAACATTATAACTTTTCCATGAGAGTATTTTTAACTTTTGTTCATGTATCCATGTCAATTTTTTGTTGTTGCTAATGGAAATAGCATATTTTATGTTAAATTTTTTATTGATTTAGTACTGGTATATAGAAATAGATTTTTAACTATTATTTCTGATAATTCATAGAATTATATTTGCATAATTTGAATACATGCAAATAATATTTTTTTTTCTATTTGAAAAAATATTTCCCTTATCTGATTGTACCGGCCAAAATGTTGAAAGTGCTAAAAAGAATACTTTTGTAATGATCAAGATTTTAAACAGAATTGATTTTGTTATTTTACCACTTGGCTTAGAGTTTTTATATGCATCTTTTATTAAGTCAAACAAGTTAATTTCTATTCCTGGTTTATTATAAGTTTTTATTATGAATGGAGTTGGATTTTATTGTTGCTTTCTGTATACCTATTGATACAGCCATATAATTTACTTCCATTAAAGTAGTGTAGTGAATTATATTAATAGATTTTCTGGGACTAAATTACCTTTGCATTTCTGGATAAACACAATTTGCATTTTGCTAGATTTTATTTTTTTAATGTTGTTTTGGACTTTTTATATTGAGGGGTATAAACCTGTAATTTTCTTTCTTAGGTTACAATTTTCTGAGTTGGGTTATCATAGTATACAAGAGACATAAAATATTTCTCCTCTTGTCCTGTTTTCTGGAAAAGTCTGTGTACTGTTTCAAACCACTGGTCCATGAGTGTTAGGCAGAAAAGCTCCTTGGCCTGATACTTTCCTTTGTTAGGTGTCTAACATGTTACTAAATATTTTACTAGATATAAGATTGTTTGAATTATCTGTTTGTTAAGCTAATTTTGAAATTAAAAGTTATTTTTTAATTTGTTCTATAGTTTATCTATTTCATATAATTCTAACACTTATTGCCATGATGTTGTCCAAATATGCAGTTTTTATTCTACACTTCTGCATGTGTTGTTATATCTCTCTTTCCATTCTTGATATCATTTGTTCCATTTCTCTCGCGCTCTCTTTCTCAGCTGGGATCATTATTGCCAAAGAAATTTGTCAGTGTTATTATTCTCTTCAGTAAGCTAATTTGGGGCTTGGTTGATTGTCTAGATATGATTTTATCTCAATCTTTCATTTTATTTATATTTTTATTTTTAAAAATTTTATTATTTTCATTTCTTCTGCTTTCATGTGGACTTTTTTCCCTGTTTGGCTTGCTTTCTAATTTAGGCATTTAACTTCCCCATATTTACTCTTCTTTCTTTTCTAAAATAATGTTAATACTTTAAGTTACAAATTCCCCTTTAAATAGCATCTTCTCTATATTCCATGTATTAAGCTTATAGAAGCATTATAATTGTCATTCAGCTCAAATGATAATTTGGTATTTTTGAATTTCAAGCATTTTCTTCTTTCACCAATGAGCTTAATGTCACATTTCTGTGTAATTTCCCAGTGTCTAGTTGTGGGGGGTTTTGTTACTTTTTTGATATTTAGTTATGTTTATATATAATTTCAGTTTCACCAGAAAATATTTTCTTATGAGATTAATTATTTGATATTTACCAATGTGTGAATTATGACCTCCTTCTTGGTTTTGCTTTCTAATTTGTAAATGAAAGGAATGTATATTCTTCAAAATGGGAATGTAATTAATATTTCATATACTCCCATAGATGTTCCTCAAAAAATCATTTTCTTTACTGACCTTTTTTTATACTTGGTCTTTAATTACTGTAAGTTGTTCATTAAAATCTCCTCCCTTTGGTGGCATTTCTTTTCCACTTTGAAATTATATCATTAGGTGCATGCAAGTTTAGAATTGCTACATATTTCTGATAATTAGAATATTTATTAATAATTAAAGACCTTCCTTATCTCTAGTAATATTGAAACTCTATATTGTAGGATAAATATAGCTACTCTATTACTAACATTGTATGATACAATCAGTGTTTGTCACTTTCTTGACTGATTATTCATTACTTACTCTGCCATCTTTTCAGCTCACTTTGCTTCTTCCTGACATCTATTGTTATAAGTTCCCTTTATAAATACTTTGGCCTTTGCTTAGAATGTATTTCATATTCCCCTGGTATTGAAAGAGTTCAACCAGTGTTTAATATTAACTTTTGTTAACTTATATCTAAGTGGCTGAAGATATTACTATTTTAATGGATTAACTTTTACTACTTAGAAATCAGCTATCTGCCTGGTAATCTGCTTTCGCTCTGATTTATTATAGAAACTTTCCTCTGGTATTTTGCGTTTGACACCTTTACTACAATGCATCCAAGTACTGACTTCTTTCTAGTTATCTCTGGAGATTTTTAGTTTTCTGGATCCAACAGTTGTGTTTTTGTTTGTTTGTTTGTTTTTTCAATTTTCAAACATTCTAAGCTAATATCTCTTCAAATACATCCTCTAATTTTTAATTAGACTTTATTCATCCATTTCTTGTGGCTATTTGTGCCTCATCCATGTCTCACATAATTATCTTCCTTAGCTGCATTCTGTTATTTCTTTAGGTAACATACTTTCTCCCTCACTCATTTGTTATTTTTTTTTAAACTGTGCTTAATCTACTGCTTAATTAGTCCTTAGAGTTTCTTTAGAAAATGATACATATTTTTCAATTCTAGAAGCTTTAAAAGTTATTTCTTATTAGTTTCTAATAGACACAAGCAGTATTATAGTTTCTGGTCTCATACTTTAAATTCCACTAATAATCATTAAACATTCTAAAATACTTATTTTCTATTTTCAGTCACATTATTCTAGTATCTATCTTGCAGTATCTTTTTTCTAGTTTCACTCACTTTGATTTGTTTTTACATGCATTTTGTAATCTTTATTTCTAACCCATGTTTTATGAAATATAGTTTAAATGGATTCTTCTAGTTTAGAGAGCATTTGCTTTTTTGTGTTGGATGTGCCATACATTGCATTACCATCCCAGGGAAAATTTAATTCTCAACTTATCCTACTTTTTGGTGGTGTGGATTATGAATTCTAGTGCAAACCCACTTTAGAGCCAGAATTTCTTATAAGTTATAAGAGAGAGTTCCCCCCCCCCCCACACCCCGCCAATACTCAAAGGAATTTCTTTCCACTTTTCTTTGAGGGGTCAGTTTCCCCTGACCCTCCTTTCAGCCACTCTAACAACAATTGCGTTTGGTCTTTCTTAACTTGATATAGGAGTATAGAATTCTGTGTTTCTTGTAAGCCTCGGCCTTTGTCTCCTGTTAGATTTAAAATTTTGAAAGGATCACTTATGTGGAAACTACTGAAAGAGATAAAAATTTGTATCTTTATTTCCCCTGTCTTACATGTGATACTGAAATGGTTTATAGTTAAGAAAGATGAATTCTGCTTTAATATATTATTCAGAATATAGCACCTCTGGAATCCTCATAACATCTGTAAGGTTAGTATTTCAGAATCAGGAGAAATTATTTACATGATTTATTTCTGGTAGTTCTAGGGTGTAGAATTTTGTAAATTACTGAAAAGATGACATGTTACAGGAAATTAGGAGATATGAACCCTGCCATCTTAGATTCATAAAAATCATCAACTAACACAGGACAGAAGGCTTTTTGAATGTATTAAGCTTAGTTGTTAACATTTGAAAGCATGCATTCACTTTATTACAATACTTTTTCATGAACATATATTGTCTTCTTCCTAAAACTAAATTCCTTACAAATTTAGAAGAGTAAGAGAGAATTTTAAGTTTGGGTGAGGCATCAATAAATTTGACAGCCAGACATTCTATCTGGATCTTGTTTTGATAAAATCTTTTTCTTTTAATTGCCTCTGATTTGAATTGTACTCGTTTCTGCTTTCACCCTGGTCAGCAATTGTCTGCCTTGCTGATGGAGATACAGAATAAGAGGGTGAGAGGCCTCATTCGTCACTGACAGCTGTCATGTCATCATCAGACATTATTTTGGTGTTAGACTGTCTTTCTCTTATTCCATCATGAGATACATGCTCAAGTTGCTACAATATCCATTTACAACTTCTGTTTGTCCCTTTAAAGTTATAGTGAAAATCAGAATAATAGACAAGCAAAGTCCATTAAAAGAGAATAGCGACCAACAGTACTGAAAAAAAATTATGGAAAGTTTAAAGTAACAAATCATCATACATTTACTGAGGTGAATTCTTAATTTCTTTGATTGAAGTCTTTTGCTTGAGAAAAAGCTTTTCATATAAATCAGTCTTGTTGAGTATTCACAAATAAATCTAAGATTCATATGAATTATTAAGAGAAGAAATTAAGGTGACCACACCAGTTTTTAAATAATTAGTGGGAAATTTTGAATTCTTATTAGCAATTCCGTTGTGTAGGGGTTTCTAAGAAATATAAGCTGAAGGAAGGAAAAGAAACTTCACTGTCAGGAATAATGCCCATGAAGCATGGATATTTTTTAAGAATATTGTAATTCATAGTTCGTATAGTAGTGATTTTGTATATAATTGGATTACGTGTTTAATTCTGCTTATTTGTAGAAAAAACAGTTCACATGCTTATTAACAACTTTGCTTAGTTTTTATTATTTAGAAATCACTTAAAATTCATTGCTCTTCTAATCTTTAAATCAAGTCTGTAGTTAGGGAAGACAAATACTGGATTTCTAAAACCCTGGACTGAAAGACCAGTCAGCTGTTTTGATTTCACAAATTAGGAACTTTTCAAAGATTTGCTCATGGAAAAGAGCTAGTTTGTGAACATATTAATGTTGCTTTAGGTTTTAATGAGGGAGGCTTGAAGAGGTTAAAGATTTGCTGAGAGCAAAATTGGCATGGCACAGAACAGATACTTAAAGCCTTCTATCTTTACTATTCTATATTATTTTCCATATTATCATGCTGTCCTATGTTTAATCTATTTTTTAAATTTATTTTAACATTTCTGACAAAAAATTTCTTGTTATGTTTAGGAAAAATCAGTCTGGCTCCTTCATAATAGACTATGATTTGTTTCTTCAATTTGATATATATTTTTAATTTATCAAGTGGAAAATTGAGTATCTCTTGCTATTTTTACAAACTGCATGCTGACCTCAACCTCAGTTTGAACATACTATAGGAAGTGGCCTTAGGAATGTTTGGACCAAAAATCCCAAATCCTGACCCATAACTTGAACTGACCTTCCTAAGTGCACAGGAAATTTCTTAGAAGATTTATTTCCAGATGAACCAAATTGCTTTCACAGAGAGGGTGCAATCAAAATTTCATATGGGGAATTTAAAATGTATCAAAACATAGCCTTTGTTTTTGTGGTTCTGACTTTTAAAGTAAAAGTTTTCCATTATACCACTCACAAAAATTAACTCAAAGTAAATTAAAAATGTAAATGTTAGCCCTGAAACCAAGAAAATCTACAGAAGAGGAAAAAAATTTGCAAACCATATATCCATAAGGGGTTAATATCCAAAATATAGAAAGAACTCTTAAAACTCAATAGCAATAATAATAATAATAATCTAATATAAAAATTGTCAAAGAAGCTAAATAGACATTTTTCCAAAGAAGATATATATATGGCCAACACATACTTGAGAAGATTTTCAGCATCACTAGCTTTAGGGCATTGCACATTAAAATCACAATGAGACACCGCTTCATGCCTGTTAGAATTTTCATCATCAGAAAGACAAGAGATGGAAAATTCTGTGTGGATATAGAAAAAAGGAAACCCTGATTCACTTTTGGTGGGATTGTAAATTGGTATAGCCACTATGGAAAATAGTATCTAGGATTCTTAAAAAATTAAGACTGGAACTACTATATGGCCCAGTAATTCCATCTGGGAATGTATTTAAAAGAAACAAAAACACTAACTTGAAATGATATCTGCACCCTCATAACAGCATTGTTTACAACATCCAGAACATAGAAACAATCTAAGTGTCTATCAAAGAATGAATGGATAAAGAAATTGTGATGTATTTGCACACACATGTGTGTACATATACACACAGTATGGAATATTATTCAGCTATAGAAACAAGGAAATTCTACCATCTTCAACAATATGGATAAAACTTAAAGGCATAACGCTGAGTAAAATAATTCATACATGGAAAGACAAATACTTCATGGTCTTACTAATATGTGGAATATTCAAAAGCAAACAAAAAGCACCAAATCCAAGTGTTGGTAGAAAAGAAAAGGGGAAAAGGATCAAATTTGTGGTTGCCAAAAGTGGGGACAAGGGAAAATTGGAGGAAGGTGCTCAAAAAGTTGCAAACTCCCATTTATGAGATAAGTAATACTAGTGATATAATACATGACATGATGACTATAGTTAACACTGCTCTATCATGTAGGAAAGCTGTTACGTGAATAAATCCAAGAGTTCTCATTACAAGAATAAATTTTTTTCTTTCTTTTTAGTGCATCTATAGGAGATGATGAATGTTAACTAAACCTTTTATAGTTATCATTGCATGCTATTAATATATGTAAATCAAACCATCACACTATACATCTTAAGCTTATAGAGTTATTTATGTCAGTTATTTCTCATCAAAACTGGAAGAGGGATGCTTGCCATTAAATATCTTCAGAAGCATTTATTTATTTTATGAAAGTAATATAAACTAAAGTGAATTTCCATAACTTAAAAGTTTCAAATATCAATAACTCAATTTCTATCAAGCAAAAATCTCACTCATAGTTTGAATTGTGTGTACATCCTTACTTCATGAGTGGCTTTGTGAAAAAAATTGTTTAGATTTTTATTACTTTACTTATCTGGAGAAATACATCAAGCAGCTAAGAATATAATTATAATTAAAAGTGATAAAGTTGTAATGAATGAATGAACAGGGTAGGAAAGGATGGTAAATTATAGAACTTAAGTAAGTTCAAATCATGCATAGAATACTGCTTTGTGACATTCAACCCCTTTAATGGTTGAAGCACGAAACGCGTAATTCCCTAGTTCTCGAGAAGGTTGCCAGCCAAGATTTTTCAACTGTCAACTTTATCCCAGATTAACTCTTACCTTGGACAGCCTCTTCACTTTCTCAAGATCATACCACTTCTTCTAAGGGCAACCAATATCCCATAGGTCCATCAGCCCATTTTTCCTGAGTATTCCATCTTGTTCCTGATCAAATCCCCTAGCTTCTCATCACTACATGGGTCAATATATAGTTTTAGCCTAAGGGTACTTCTCTTTACACAAAGCCAATAACTGATGCACCACCCAAAATTCTATGAGTAAGAGGGTTACTTCTTCCCCATTGTCTATCAAGACTGTCTGCAACCAGGGACACAATGAACCAACACATCTGGGAACCACACTTTGACTTCTTTCTTTGTTAGTTGGTATATAATATTCTCTTGAACATGGCATGGCCTGCTCCAGAATCTCGGGAGTCTGCATTATGGTTGTCCCATTGGGACTTGCCAGAAATACCACACATATCCTTTTCTGCTGTTGATGAATCTAATAACTTAGTTCATCTGACCCAAGAGATGGGCCGCTTGGACCTTAACGTGGACCTTCCAGGTTCTAGATTCTATCCAATGTTGACAACACTTATATCATCCTGTTTGGATCAAATTTATTTTCCTTTGTATAAAGTGTGTTTCAGAACCCAAAGGAATCTACCAGACATTTTGCTTCATTGCCCTGTGGTGGTCTGCTTCTGGGAAAGAGTATGGACTTGGGCAAGTAAATCCAAGAAAGGACTAGCAGCTAAGATTAATTGCTGAACAATTTTCTTAGGTGCTGGGGAATAAATTAATCACAAAACAAAAGATATGGATACTAGGGCACAGAATTCATGACATTGAGGGTATGAGTGGATGGGTAACTTTCCCATGGTCACAATTCCAGATATGAGGTTGAGACTGGTTTTCCTTTGCTCCGTGTCTGTTAGTCATGATGAATTAACTCTCATGTTCAAACAGATCTTGTGTTAACTTACCATCATTGCACAAACATTTCTGTTGTTGTTTGTATGTTTATTTAGTGTGTACCATAGATAGGCATAGCATTTTTAGTTTTTCAAAGTCATACAAATAAGTAGTGTTAATTGTACACATAGATCTCTTACGTGTCCTACTTATTTTGTTATTTTTCTGAACAGGCACCTTCTCCTTTGCACATATCCAATGGATTTATTTTAACCAATAAACTGAACGAGGTCAAATCTGGTAAACATTATTCTAGCTCATTTTTGGCATTTCAAAAGTGAATTATAGCAAACGATAATAGTGCTTGTGAGAGCACAGACAAGCAAATACAGTGATCTCCCAGGGCAGACATTTTAAATCATTTAGCTTTTTGAAATATAGGTAATGAAATAGTGCCTTGCCTCATTTTTTTCCTTAGAAGAAAGATAATGATTTCCTTATAGGAGCTCATCATGTGGCAAGTGCCTAAAGAAAATGGTATAATGGAAAGTGAATGCATTATAGTTCTCTTTGTCTCATTTCTGGAAAAAAAGTAACATTCCGATAAATTATGTTCAACTCACAATTTATCCAGACGTTCCAGCAATGAATAGAGAAATTAGTTCTATTAATGACAAGTATCTTCTGGAGACAGATATAATTTAATTTGGTTTAATTTTATATTTTATTACAAAATCTTTACAAAAAGGGAAAGATTAATAGAAGACATATCTTCGTACTTTGGTCTTTGTGAGTAATTAAAAATTAGAAATGAGATTTTGAGTAAGACTTTTGATAATCTGTCAGCCTATGTGTTTCTGTCAAGCATCGAGAGACCAACTTTGACATGCACATAATTTTATTGTCACTTTAGTTTGCCATTTACAATGGAGTAGAGGAGAATAGATTTTTTAAAATATATTCTTCTAAGAAGAATTAGCTTGCCTAATGGAATAATCTTTCACATATGTCAATCAAATGACCACTAAATCTATGAATCATCTTAAATAGCAAACTATGGGGAATAAAATAAAATAGCTTGAGCATTTGAAGTGAAAAAAAAAACACTTTAGGATCCTTTCACATTAATAAATATCATTCTTATTGCCTTTCATTGGTATTGATCTTTTTTTCCACAAACAGTAAGAATACTTAGCATACTGTCTTTAGTTTTTGTTTGTTGTATTGAAAATGGAGGCAGTGTTTCACCATGCTTTGCAGATTACAGGAAATAGTATTAGTGGCCCCATAAGGTGCTTCTCTCAGGTCGAAGAAATAATCCAGCACTTGACAGTGATAATTGAACAGGCTGAAAGCTTCGCGGAAGTGTAGGATTGCCAGGGTTACCTTAGATGAGAGTTTGAAAAGTACTTCCTGAAATCAAAGGTGAATGCAAATTAATACCAAATACCAGTAGTTTTGTTAAGATGGAATTAAAAATCAGGTATTAATTATATTTTAATTTAATCCTCTTATGTCAAATTGTCATCACTCATAGTCTTTAGCTAGTCAAGCTTTATTTATTTATTTATTTATTTTTTTACTATCATCATGACAAAAATAAACTAATCATACCTTTTCACACTTAAAATTCTATGAAGTACTATTTTAATGACATATTAGGATGTCTGGAAAAAAACTTTAACTTAAAATTACTAGGTTGTTATTTTAAAATAATCACCCATTTTATTTAGTAGAAAAATACAGGTATAAATACAAGACCCAGCTTGTTGGAATATAATTTCTGTGTGTATTCTCCATAAGTTGATTCCTTGGATATCCCAAAATAACCTTGAATTCTAAATAGTTAGGATCATTGATTGGATGTTGCCGTATTATTACTGAATATTTTCCATAAACTACTATTGATAATCTGTTTGAACACAAACAAAAAATATAAAAAAGCCTTTAATTTTAACAAGTACATAATTCAGTTAAACATATCTTTTTATTTCTCATTTTGTTCAGAGATACTGCTGTTAGTGCAGTTTTCTTACATTGTGTTAAAACAGCTATTTGAATTATTTAATTTTATTTTTCTTATGAACTTCTGATAGGGCAGACTATTCAGATAGGCACTTTTCAATGAACTGTAAACTTTTTTGTACAATTACAAGAAGATTTTCCCAGTTACCCTTCCCACTGCAGAATGGATAACTCATGTGTTTTGGAAAGTCTATAGAGGAGAAAGTTAATTTCCATAATTTCTGGATAAGAAAAGAGAAGTCAGACAAACCACTGAGAAGTATTCTCTAGATTGCCCATTGCCACCCGTCCAAGTATTTTATGATTGTTTGTTTTTGCTGATCGAAGCCAGGAACATAAGTATAAATAAAGCAACACTAATACCTTCCTAGGAAGGCAGAGGGTCTCTTCCTTTGTGTATTACATGTATCTTTTTAAACAACTAATTTAAAAAGATATATGTACCCCTATATTCATCACAGCATTATTTATAAGCTTATTGTTATATTAAAGATTCTACTCCCTTGTTTTCTCTGATACCAAATTTTACACTAGCAATCTGTGCTTAATTTAAATCCAAATATATATTCAAATTTTGATTTATGTCAAAGGAATATTAAAATGATTATCTTATAGACAGAGAAGCTAAAATGCATGTTAATTTCAGTTACAAGAAAGCATTCTCTTTGATGTCAGTTCCAATGTTTTTAATTCCAAATACTGAAAACTATCTTAGTCTTTTTAAAAATAGCAGTAAGAATATTTGACTCATGTGACTTAGTCTAGGTGAGACTGAAATACTATGTCTAAGATTTAGGTCCTCTTAATCCCTAATACCTTCTACTGTATTTCTCTCATCAGAAGTCTTTCTCCTTATGATTCAAGATTTATTTGAAGGCATAGAAATTACAGGAAAAAAAGTAATAATGTCTGAAGTTAGGATTGCCAGATAAAATACAGAATATCCAACTAAATGTCAATTTCAAAAAACACAAATAATATATTGAAAGGGACATTTGTTCAAAACATACTCATTTTTACATAAAATTCAAATGTGATAGAGTATTCTATATTTTGACTTTCTAATTAAATCTGATAACCTTAGCTAAAGCAGATGTTTCAAATCAATAAACTGTCTTTTTTTTAAAAATTGGTGCTGAAACAATTGATAAACTCTGAGAAGTTTAACTTTTAATCTCACACTGTATACTACAGCAAATTACACATGAATTATGAAGCTAGAGGTGACAAAACTGCAGTTAGAAAAATATATGTGGGGAAATAGATATGATTTTGTATGGGGAAGAGCTTTACAGAGACAAATCCACAAGAAATAGAATGCTTTATTAAAATGTATAGAGTATATATATTCTTTAGAGCAATTTAAAGGAATTGACTTATGTAGTTGTTGAGGCTGGCAAGTATGAAAACTACAGAAAAGGCTGGCAGGCTGGAAACTCAGGGGAGAGTTGGTACTGCATCTCAAGTCTGAAATGTGCAGACGAAACTGTAGTAAGATTTCTGTGTTGCAGTTTTGAGGTAGAATTGTTCTTCTTTGGGAAACCTTAGCTTTTTTAAGAGAGCTGGCTGAATGAAGCCCACCTGCTTTGTAGATCATAATCTTCTTGACTCAAAATGTTCTTTAAATGTTCAGTTCAGTTCAGTCACTCAGTCGTGTCCAACACTTTGCGACCCTATGAATTGCAGTACACAAAGCCTCTGTCCCTCACAAATTCTCAGAGCTTGCTCAAACTGATGTCCATCGAGTCAGTGATGCATCAACCATCTCATCCTCTGTCGTCTCCTTCTCCTCCTGCCTTCAATCTTCCCCAGCATCAGGGTCTTTTCCAATGAGTCAGTTCTTCACATCAGGTGGCCAAAGTATTGCAGCTTCAGCTTTAGCATCAGTCCTTCCAATGAATATCCAGGACTGATCTCCTTTAGAATGGACTTCCCTGGTGGCTCAGCTGGTAAAGAATCCGCCCACAATGTGGGAGACCTGGGTTCAATCCCTGAGTTGGGAAGATCCCCTGGAGAAGGGAACGGCAACCCACTCTAGTTTTCTGGCCTGGAGAATTCCATGGACTGTGTAGTCCATGGGGTCTCAAAGAGTCAGACATGACTGAGCGACTTTCACTTTCACTTCCTTTAGGATGGACTGGTTTGATCTCCTTGCAGTCCAATGGACTCCCAAGAGTCTTCTCCAACACCACAGTTCAAAAGCATCAATTCAATGGTGCTCAGCTTCCTTTATGGTCCAACTCTCACATCCATACATGACCACTGGAAAAACCATAGCCTTGACTAGTCTGACCTTTGTTGGCAAAGTAATGTCTCTGCTTTTTAATATGCTCTCTAGGTTGGTCATAGCTTTTCTTCCAAGGAGTAAGCGTCTTTTAATTTCATGGCCACAGTCACCATCTACAATGATTTTTGGAGCCCAAGAAACTAAAGACTATCACTGTTTCTATTGTTTCCCCGTCTATTTACCATGAAATGATGGGACCAGATACCATACTTTTCGTTTTTTGAATGTTGAATTTTAAGCCAACTTTTTCACTCTCCTCTTTCACTTTCATCAAGAGGCTCTTTAGTTCTTCTTCACTTTCTGCCATAAGAGTGGTATCATCTGCATATCTGAGGTTATTGAATATTTTCCTGGCAATCTGTTTCCAGCTTTTGTTTCAACCAGCCTGGCATTTCTCATTATGTACTCTGCAAATAAGTTAAATAAGCAGGGTGACAGTATACAACCTTGACTCCTTTCCCAATTTGGAACCAGTCTGTTGTTCCATGTCCAGTTCTAACTGCTTCTTGACCTGCACACAGATTTCTCAAGAGTCAGGTAAGGAATTACAAATACATGGTAAATATTAATTACATCTAAAAAATAACTTCACAGCAATATCTAGTCTGATGTTTGGTCCAACAACTGGGCACCATGAATCAATTTGACTCATGAAATTCATCATAATGGAGTTATTTTTAAAAGCTTTATAAAAAATATAATGTAATTTAAAATATATAATTTTAAAAAGAAACATACACTCAGCAAGCAAGATTTTAGTCAACACTACTAATGATAAAATAAAGACATTAAACCAAAAATCAGTATAATAGCATAGCTACTTCTTACATTAATATAGGTCTAAAGTGTCTTAATCTGTTTTCTTGGACTCAGGGGCACCTTTGAAATGTACGTCTAACCTTTGATAACAGGGAAATATCAATTTTAAGTTTCTTTATGCCAAACTTGTTAAATTACTATAATGCATGATTCAGTTTTAACTTTTATGCTTAATTATATTCCTCTGTAAATATAATATCTTTGTTTAGTTCCATTTTGTTTAGTGGGATTTAATTTAATAGTTGTTGAGTCAGAATGTACATTTTCCTTCCTGTAGTGGATCTCACTTATAAATATATAATGATACAGATATAAAGAGATAAATTGAGTAGGAAACCAAATGAGTTATCTGGTAAGGAGTTGTTCCCTTTAACTAGTAAACTTCCCTAGTTCTTAAAAATAATTTATTAAAAAAATTTTTTTAATTAGCTAAATTTTCATCAGTAGTATTAATATATTAAAAAGAATAATTGTTAAGGAGTTCTCTTAGGGAAAGCTAGGGAAGGGGACCAAAATTCTTTCTGGGTAAATATGCACAGGGGGAGAGAGTAAAGAAAGTTTTAGCAAGTGTTGCAAAATTATTTTGTCTAAGAAAACTTAAGAATAAGTTATACTTATTATGTATTCACCAAGCTCTACTTTTTGTAAATGCTATAAATTTAATGAATTCCCCTTAAGACTTCTCAAAGTCACTTTGACAATAGCCTGAATTATATAGTGTAAAAAGGCAGACAGACACCAGTTGGGACAATATTATACCAAAAATTAAATGTCAGTGAACACTAGGCATTACAACATCAAAGCTGTAAGCCACATAAAATCCATGTTTTGCATACTAAGAATATGTATTTGCATCTTATTTGTGTTGTTAATATTTATCTTCAGTGCAATCAAGGATATCGTATTCTCCATGGAAAAACCAATGTATTTGTTTTTAATGCTCAATAAGCCTTATTTATTTAAAATTCTGGGCTTATGCATCTTGGTTCCCCTACGGCTTTATTATTTAGCCTCCATGTTGTTTCTTTATAATCCAAGGATAAGTATTTCTCAAGTAGACAACTTCCATCAAAATGATAGATACTTAACTTTATATTACACATGCAGTTGTCTCACAGCATGTTAGTTACACGAACTTCATGGCCAAATATCATCAAATGGTCTAAGGGATCATTGAAAGAAAGAAGAAAGGAAGGAAATAAGAAGGGAGTAGGAGGAGAGGAGGATAAAAGGAAATACGTTGATTGCTTGTCATGTAACAATTGCTATCTTCACATTTGTACTTTTCATACTTTTCCTCTATTCTCTATATTATCTTGCAAATTATATAGCAATAACTTAGTTTGTTTAAAAAAAAAAAAGGAAAGAGTTCTGAGCAGTCAAGGAACTTTCTCAAGGTCATATAAAATGAGTTGAAAGAACCAAAATTTGGTCAAAATAAAAGCAAGGATGTGGTCTCAACTCAACATCATCATGCTCATGCTTAGTCCGTGTCTGACTCTGTGACTCCATAGACTGTAGCCCGCCAGGCTCCTCTGTCCATGGGATTCTCCAGGCAAGAATACTGGAGTGGGTTGTCATTTCCTCCTCCAGGGGAACTTCCCCACAAACTTGCCTCCTGCAGCTCCTGCATTGTCAGACAGATTCTTTATCACTGAGCCACCAGGGAAGCTCTTATTTGAAACCAAGGAATTCAGACTTGAAACCCCTAGGAAAGTGTGGCATGAATTGAAGCAAGAGGTTTGGCCCTTTGTACTTCCTGGTAATCAGTTATTGGACAAGGTTGACTCCAAGCAATGGGAGTGGGTGAATGTGTCGGTGAAACAGTTAGTGAGTGAGATAAGTCTTTAGGGTAATAGGAAATTCCTAGAGAAGAGAAAGATGGTAAATGACCAGCCAACACTACACCCGTTGAAAGTAGAGAGCTCTGTCTGGCCCTGATAACATCCACTTCCCAACCCCATTCAAATAAAAATAGATTCCCATATCACCATATTAGTAGGAAGCAGAGTCTTTGAGACTTATCTCTCTGTCTCCTTCCCTATATTAAAAAAACCTGGAGGCACTCACTTATCCAGTCAGAAGGTCTATGGACATATATATTAATATATCATGAAGAAATAGATCGATATAATGAGGGAGGAAAAAGCATAATTATTAGAAAGGTAGAGACATGCTTTTTTGTATATGATTTGATTTTCTATACATGTAATCAAATAAGATTTTTCTATATAGAAAAGTCAAATAATCAAATAGTTCTATTCAAAGTGATAAAATACAGAAAAATCAGATAGACAAAATTAGAAACCGTATGAATGTACTAATAGTTACAAGGTCAATATATGAAAATCAGTTCTATATACCACAAGAATCTAATTATAAAGTATGATATATTGGAGAAACATCTTATTCATCATAAAAGCAAATATTATACCTAGGAATAAATCTAACATAAATGGGCAAGATGTTCATGAAAATATTGCAAAGCCTTTTTAATGGCAGTAAGTAAGACCTGTATAAGGATACAAATATACCACATTAAAGAACATAAGGACTAAGATTGTAAATATATCAGTCTTACCAATGTAATATAAAATTATACACACACACACTCCAAGTTGATTTTAAAATGAAGTATATTGAGACTATAAAATAAAACATAATTAAGGCAATTCTGAATTACTGGTTTATTTTCCTACTTTGATGTTGACTTTAAAATGTAATTATAATTATTTCAGGAAAGCATTAGCACAAGGATAAGCAAATGACCAATAGAATCAAAAGAGCATTTATGGAAACAGCACAATAGAGCCGGCATTGAAGATTAAGGAAGTAATTACTTGTGCATATTTACTTATGCAGAAAACAATGAAGTAAAAACAGATTCTTGTACTCTAAAAGTCACCAAGTCCAGATAAGGATTGAAGACCCTAAGATGATATGTGACTTTATGAAAACTCTAGAGGAAATTATGGAATAACATCTTTGTGACATTGGTAGAAATGTAAGCTTTTAAAAAGATATAGAAGCTATATATCATGAGTAAAATCTGAAAGTAAATGTTCTGTATACATTAAAAAATAACTTACCTGGGTACCACTTACTGGAGAACTCAAAAGGTATTTACTTAGAACCTAATATAGTAAAAGAAAAGTCATTGTAAAAGTTACATGAATCTTTCTTAAAGAAATTCATGTTATATATTATGAATTATATATATTATATGAGTAATACATTATATACATTTTTCACTCTTCTAAAAGTCCATGGGATTTTTACCCCTTTAGAGCTCCAAACTGACCAGCAATACGCCTTCCCGTATTTTCTTAATTCCTTTCCTGAGCAATCTTTTATCTACCTAGTCAAATATCTAAGAAATGAAGACAATGAATAAATTTTCCCTGGATAGTCACCAATTCAATGTTTATATTGTAATCAGGAACAAGTACCAACTATTATCAACATTTTGCGGAGTCCAAGGAAGTGCACATAGGTTTTTATAAAGATTCACAGGATGAATATTGTCCTTACCAGGAGTTTTTAAAACTACCTATAGGAAAGCAAATAACAATAGGTTTGAAGGTATAAAATTTAGCTGCCAAATTGATATTTTAGAGATAAAAGAGGCATTGACTATCTTTTGAATGTAGATATTTTGTTCTTGATGCAACCAAACTGTGTTGATGAAATACAAAACATCTCAAGAATAACTATTTTATACTTTAGTAAACTGCATCTAAATCCAAGCTACAGGGAATAATCCACTGACATCAATACAGAAGGGAAAATCAAAGTGTTTGTAATGTACTGTTTTAAAGAATGGGAGAATCAAAGTTATTTGTTGCATCAGACTTCACTTCAAATACCAGTTCTTTAAGGAAGTCTTTCCTACAGTGATCACTGGTAGCATGCTATACCTCGCTGTTACATTTTTTCACAGGTGAAGATGTCACTGTAACATTTTTCACACTAGTCTTTGCTCCATGTTGGCAGTGGCAGTATCCACATTTGCTCACCATTGAAGCATCAGTTATCATCTGCCACAAGATTGCAATAGGACAGGTATCTTCTAAGAAATTTGCAAGGATTAACTCATTTGATCAGCACAATAATCTTGTAAAGTAAGTACTATTATTTGTCACTGCTTTAAAGATGAAGAAACAGAGGCAGAAAGTTAGTTTATCCCAGGTTGTACATCTATTGGCTGGCAAAGACAGGATTTAAATGTAGGCAAGAGACATTACTTTGTCAACAAAGATCTGTCTAGTCAAGGTTATGGTTTTTCCAGTGGTCATGTATGGATGTGAGAGTTGGACTGTGAAGAAAGCTGAGCGCTGAAGAATTGATACTTTTGAACTGTGGTGTTGGAGAAGACTCTTGAGAGTCCCTTGGACTGCAAGGAGATCCAACCAGTCCATCCTAAAGGAGATCAGTCCTGGGTGTTCACTGGAAGGACTGATACTGAAGCTGAAACTCCAATACTTTGGCCACCTGATGCGAAGAGCTGACTTATTTGAAAGACCCTGATGCTGGGAAAGATTGAGGGCAGGAGGAGAAGGGGATGACAGAGGATGAGATGATAGTATGGCATCACCGACTCAATGGACATGAGTTTGGGTAAACTATGTTGGTGACGGACAGGGAGGCCTGGAATGCGGCAGTTCATGGAGTTGCACAGAGTCAGACATGAGTGAGCAACTGAACTGAACTGAACTGAGTAAAGCTTGGCCATGAACGAAGCAGTGATCAGTGTTTAGGAGTCCAAGATGGTTTGAAAAGTATGGGGTTGCTACCAAAAATAAGGGGAGCAGAAGACAGAAAGAGCTCCAGTTCTTTGTATGAAGGTTTCCGTAAGTCTTTGGTTGAGTCCTGGAATACCAATCTGTACAAGCCGAGGATAAAACTCTTGGAAGTTTGAAAAGGAGCTACTGCAAGAGAAAGTACAATTCCTGGGAAATCAAAACTGAACCACTGCAAAAACTCACCTATAGCTGGGCATCAACTTTTTTATCTGCTATTAATTGAATAGAGATACCTTGATGCATACCTCAGGCAATAAGTGGAAATGGCCGGGTGGATCTTGTTTTAGCTGTGGGGCCAAACTAACCTTAGAATAAAGACTACTCCAAGTTCATTTTCAAATTAAAACACACATATACACTTAGAAAGTATGTTTAAGTAGTTTTTGTCTTCATAACTCATCCAAAACCCTTTATAGAAACACAACACTGTTCATCAGTCAACAATGGAATTTCACAATGTCCAGGCAATAATTTTTGGTTATCCAAAGAAATGGAAAAGTTACTACTAAGTTTTTTTCAAAAGTAGTCAATAATAGCAAATCTTTAAGATGACAAAATGAAGAATTGTTAGATAAGAATTTTAAAAGAACCATTTTAAGGCTTTAAAGGAAAATGTGAACTTAATGAAAATATAAATAGGAGTTAATGAAATATATATATTGAAAAGTAAATATAGGAAATAAAAAATATACTTTAGTAAATTAATACCAAAGTAGGTATTTCAGAGGGAAAACAAACTAGTGAACTCAAATATGTAGTAATCATGGCTATCCAAGTGAGATAATAGAGAAAAAAAGAACTGAAAAGAAGAAAAACCTAAGTGATCTATGGGATAATGTTAGAAATCTATGATAATAGATTTTGGAAGGAAGTAAGAAATATGGAGTCAGAAAAGTGAAATATTTGAGAAATAATATAGAAAATATACTAACTAGAAAAAAGTAGGAACCTGTGTCTATGTGTGCTAATTCACTTTTATTTCAGGGAGGCTTAATCAGTTGTTATGGCAGATCAGCAAACTTATTTGCTAGTTTTATGAGGTATATTTGACAAGTAAAATTATATTAGTTTTACATATAAAACATAATGATTCAATATTCATATGTATTGCAAAATGATCACACAGTAAAGCTAATTACTATTTGTTATGATTCATAGTTGGGCTTCCCTGGTGGCTCAGTGGTAAAGAACCTGCCTTCCATTGCAGGAGACAAGAGGTGTGGGTTCTATCCCTAGGTCGAGAACATCCCCTGGAAAAGGAAATGACTTCCCATTCTAGTATTCTTGTCTGGGAAATCCCACGAACAGAGGAGCATGGCAGGAGCAGTCCATAGGGTTGCAAGAAAGTCGGACACAACTTTTTGACTGAACAACAACAGTTGTTCATAATTACAGAACTAATTTTCTTGTGATAGTAACTTGTAAGATTTCCTCTTTTAGCAACTTTCAAATACGCAGTGCAGTATTTTTAACTGATGATCACCATGCTGTACATTACATCCCCGTTATTTATTGATTTTATAACTTGAAGTTTGTACCTTTTGACCCCTTTCACCCATTTGACCAATGTGCACCTCAGTCCCTTGCCCTTTGGCAACCACCAGTCTGTTCTCTATATCTACGAGGTTTTCCCCCCCACATTCCATATAAAAGTATTCAGTATTTATCTTTCTCTGTCTGACTAATGCTAAATAACCACACAATATATGGAAATGTGTAGGATGCAGCAGATCCAAGTTTGTATGGCTCCAGAACCCCTGCCCTGAATCACTGTCCCTACTTCATTAGATCTGTTTATACTGTGAGACTGGCAGGCAGGAGGCTCTTTTCCTCATTTACACCCAAGAAATCTGAAGCCTGAAGCAATCTGAAACCTTCAGGAACGTCCTAGTAGTAGAACTAACACAGCTGTGTTCTGATCGCCTATCTTCTTGTACCACACTGCATCCTCTTAATAACAAGATCTGTAGATTCAAAGGCATAGCCAATATGTCCATTTCGTACACATATATTAGAGACATAGGCTTATATATGCAAAGAATATCTCTGGAAAAATACAAAGTGGTAGCTGAGGAGGAAGATCCTTCCCTTCCAATGCAAAGGGAAACTTAAGTGACTAGAATGCTATGGTCATGTGAGGAAGTCTTCCTTCCACGGTGTTGTCAGTTTATATATCTCGTAAATTATACATCACCTCAGATGTGCCTATATTTAAAAATAAAATGTAACTAAATGCTAAGAATAAAACAAAAGTAATTTTATGTCTTGAATTTTATTCAAATTTGATTGTAAAAAAAGAACTGTGTGTACTATAAATACATAGAAATGGAGATATATCATCATCCGCTTTATATTTATTCAGTCATTTTGTACAGTTGATGTGTAGTTTAAATGCTAAAAATAGCACTGTGCTTGAAATCCTTTACTTTTTCTTAACATTGGCATTTTGGCATATAGATTATCCCATTTTGCTCCTTTTTCATATATATTGTTTTTAATGACTCCATCTTATTCCCTTGTATATTTGTATGATAATTTTTTGGCAGTTATTCCAAACATTGACATTTTTATTGCTCATGATTTTTCACTTTGTAAATAATTAACTGTGCAATAAAAGTCCTTAATACATAAAACTTTATTTATTTGTAAGTTTATACCAAGATTAATTCCTATAATTTTAACTCCTATGTGAAAATATATAAACATTTTTGAAAACTAGATTGCGTCCGTCCAACCTGTACTATATTTCCTCTATTTTAACAATAACCTCACTGTCTATCTTCCCAGTAGAAGGCCCCATGACATCAGGGACAACTTGTGTCCACTACTGCCTTTTCCTCGGTGTCCAGCAGGTGGTAATGGCTGCTGTTGCTGGTTAGTTCCTAAGGCACATCCAGCTCTCTTGAGACCCTATGGACTGTAGTCTGCCAGGCTTATCTGTCCATGGGATTTCCCAAACAAGAATACTGGAGTGGGTTGCAATTTTCATCCTCAGATATTACCAATAGATTTCTCCCACACTATACAATTTCCTTTTTTTCCTACAGTGACTGGGAATGTCTCTTTCAGCTAACTTCTTTATTATTTCTTTCTTTTTTATTTTTAATTGGAGGATAATTGATTTACAGTGTTGGTTTCTGCTGTATACCAACGTGAATCATCTGTACATATGGTCGTATGTATGTGTTGGTGCTACTCTAATTTACCCCACTCCCTCCTCCCTGGGTCCACAAATCCATTCTCTATGCCTGTGTTCTCTACTCCTGCCTGACAAATAGGTTCATATCTACCAGTTTTCTAGATTCCATATTAAATTTTCATCAAGAGTTTATTATTTCACTAGTTTGATAGATAAATATCATATATTTCCTTGATTATTAGTAAGTCCGAAGCTGCCCAATGTCAGTTCCTGTTATTTGTAGGCTTTTGTTTTTTCCCTCTTTCTCAAATTGTCTGCCTATACCCTTTGGTATGTGTCTTATCCATTAGAATAAACTCATCATATGTTAAAAATTCTAATCCTTTGACTTTCATGTTTCTTTAAAATATATCCTCAATTACTAACTGCTACTTAATTCAGTTTAATTAAAAAGAAATGTAATGTTAATTTTTCAAGTTAATGTTCAGGCAAATACTACTTCAAGAACATATATATCATGGTCAGAAGAAGTTGCTGCAAAGGAGCATATAATTTTTTTTCATTTATTTTTATTAGTTGGAGGCTAATTACTTTACAATATTGTAGTGGTTTTTGTCATACATTGACATGAATCAGCCATGGATTTACATGTATTCCCCATCCCGATCCCCAAGCATATAATTTTAAACATAATATGGTAGTTATTTTTCCTACCTCATAGCACAGCCATGCTATTTTTCTCTCACCAGACAAATTAGTTGTTATGCCAAATTATTTTTGTGTATTGTTTAATCCCTTTTTGTGGTAAAATGATTTTTTCAAAAATAAAGATAACAGAGACTGGTTAAGAAGCTAAAGTCAAATGAAAATACCTTCTTCCATAAAGCATTATTAATTTGAGCCAAATTAGATTTTGAAAATTACCTGGAATATTAATAATCAAGAAATAAAAAATGCTTTGAAATGTGGCCAAAGAGAGAAAAAGGAATCATATTTTCTAACTCCCATGGAGTCCCCATGCCCATCACACAATAACCAGAACCAGAAGTACTCAGCTCAGCCTTCCACAATCAAAGGTGAGCCCTTCATTTAGACACTTAAACCCTCTACCTTCTACCTTCAAAAAAAAAAAAGAAAGAAAATAATAGACCTTAACATGAAGAAAACAAATGCAGTTCTCAGATGACATAGAAAAGATAGGCATGAAGTGAAGGAAAGTTTGCACGATGTTCATGCAAGAGAGCTCTTCACATTAAACAAGAAAAAGAGAAAGTAAAATGGCAGGCAACCAAAAATATTACAATAAATGAAAAAAGGAAAGAAAAGACTATAGTCAAAGAGGAAAAATCCATTCTAGATTAAAATAAAACCAAGAGAAGAGGGGAAAAAATCATCCCTTGATGTTCTTTTAGTTTAGATGAAATACATGTGGATATAAATTAAGCAGAAAAATATGCCAACATGATGACAAAATAACAGAGTGGGGAAAGCACAAATTTCCTAGTGCTAGGAACTGAGGGAGAAAAATAACATTACAGCACAAACAATGAATACATGAAAAAGAAATACACATTTAAAAATATAAAATAGAAAAATTTTAAATCATCAATATAGAGGAAAAGTACCAAAGTAGATAATAGATAGTAACTAAATAAATTTAATTACAAAACAACTAAAAGTAATACTAAATATAGAAAACAAATATGCAGACAGTTTTTTTAAAGTGGCATCCAGAAAAACACAATTTTATGTGGATCATAGTTTATTCAGTGATCAATGAATGAGACTATCTATTTGGGAGAAAAAAAGAAAATTGGAACTCTTACTCATTTTTCACATAAAATATTTTACAGTTGTAGGCTATTTTATTCCGTGAAAGATTTCCGAAAACTCAATAGGCTAAAGTGAGAATTCTATTAACATAATGTGTTGGTGAGCAATATGAGTAGTTCTATATTTCTACAGAAAAAAGGGACTTAAATTAGTTGGAGTTTGCAACCTTAAAATTGTTACATTTATTTTTCTTAAAGATACATAAACCTAAAAGTATTTTTAGGAGTTAAGCAGTACATATTCCCGTTTCTGTCTGCTACAATAGTAAAGAATCAATACTTCATCATAACTTGTGAGTCAACATCAGTGATCCACAAATGCTTTAATCTGTAACCACTGCTTTTATTTTATATATTATAGCTGTTTTTATTGATTTGCATTTCAGTGGCACTTAGGTCAACAATAATATAAATAAATGGTTGAAAAATGTTATCTAAGATCTATTATTTGACATCTGTACTAATTGGTTTAACTAAATCAAAATGTAGACATTGAACATTCAGGACAGTGTTACTATTAATAAAAAAAAATTATAAACAGATAACTGTCCAAACATACATCAGCAAATATTGAGTCCAATTTATTTTTTGGAGGGAAAAAAATGACAAGATTTGATACAGTATACATTTTGGGTAAAATGCAAATAATCAATCTGGCCTGGGAATATTTAGAACTTCATTCTGAGAGACATTGAGTGACTATCAAAAAGCATTTCTCTAATTTATGACCATTTGCTCTGATGTGGGTAAATAACATGACATAGATATTACAGTATTTTTAATACATTTTGAAATGAAGGTTCTTTAAAAGAACATCAAGATGTCTATTTATCTACTCACTAGGAAATTACACCAAAATTGAACTTATAAAGTTTTAATTTTATTTAATTAAATAATAACTGTGTTATAAAATAATTATGTTTTGCCCATAATTGTATCACTGTTATGTATTATTGTTACCCTAAGTCAGTAGGGAAAATCATGGCCCATTATTTAACCAAAGTTATGTTTAGGGTGGCTCAGAGGTTAAAGCGTCTGCCTGCAATGCGGGAGACCCAGGTTCGATCCCTGGGTCGGGAAGATGGAAATGGCAACCCACTCCAGTATTCTTGCCTGGAGATTCCCATGGACAGAGGAGTCTGGTAGGCTACAGTCCATGGGGTCGCAAAGAGTTGGACACAACTGAGCGACTTCACTTTCACTTTCTTTTTCACTTATATTTAGGGTATTTCTATGTTGCATAATTAGGTTTTATCCCAGTGTTGTAAAATTGAATAAAACTATCGATCCAAATATTTTATTTCTATTCATTAAAGGATTACAAGTCTTTATTATTAAAAGGAAAATAACTCTTGCACATATTTTGTCAATACCAGATGAATAGATTATATATTGCTAAACCCTGTTCTGTGGGAAATCAAGGAAATGAGTGCTTAGTTCTCCCTGCAACTAAGGACCTGGGGCTCAGAGATGATGACCTTAAAGAAAAAGTGACAACAGAGTGATAGACGCTAAGAAGAAATAGGAAGAACATAAATTGAAATGTGTTCAAATTTAAAAGTCAGGAAAAAAAAAACAGAAGGAAGCTAAATATGATTGCAATTTTTGAGCATTTATTATATACAACAAATATATTCTTCTTGCCCTGCATGTCTTATTGTTCAGTTGCTCAGTCGTGTACGACTCTTTGTGACCCCATGGACTGCAGCATGCCAGGCTTCCCTGTCCTTCACAATCTCCCAGAGTTTACTCAAACTCATGTCCATTGAATTGGTGATGCCATCCAGCCATCTCAGTCGCTGTCATCCCCTTATCTTCTTACCTTCGATCTTTCCCAGCATCAGGGTCTTTTCCAATGAGTCAGCTTTTCACACCAGGTGGCCAAATGATTGGTGCTTCAGCATCAACCCTTCCAATGAATATTCAGGACTGATTTCCTGGTTTGTTCTCCTTGCTGTCTAAGAGACTAAAGAGTCTTCTCCAATACCACAATTCAAAAGCATCAGTTCTTCAGCACTCAGCTTTCTTTATGGTCCAACTCTCACATCCATACATGACTGCTAGAAAAACCATCGTTGTTGTGGCTCAGTTGTGTCTGACTCTTTGGGACCCCATGGGCTGCAGCACATCAGGCTTCCTGTCCTCCACCATCTCCCAGAGTTTGCTCAAACTCATGTCCATTGAGTCCATGATGCTGTCCAACCATCTCATCCTCTGTCTTCCCCTTTCCTCCTACCTTCAATCTTTCCCAGCATCAGGGTCTTTTCCAATGAGTTGGCTCTTTGTATCAGATGACCATACAGACTTTTGTCAGCAAAGTGATGTCTCTGCTTTTTATTTTATTTTATTTTATTGATTGATTGATTGATTGTCTCTGTTTTTCAATACACTGTTTAGGTTTGTCATAACTTTTCTCCCAAAGAACAAGAGTCATTTAATTTCATGGCAGCAGTCACCATCCACAGTGATTTTGGAGCCCAAGAAAATAAAGTCTGTCACTCTTTTCCGTCGTTTCCCCATCTATTTGCCATGAAGTAATGGGAGCAGATGCCATAATCTTCTTTTTGAATGTTGAGTTTCAAGTCAGCTTTTTCACTCTCCTCTTTCACTTTCATCAAGAGGCTCTTTAGTTCTTCTTTGCTTTCTGCCATAAGGGTGGTGTCGTCTGCATACCTCAGGTTGCTGATATTTCTCCCGGCAATCTTGATTCCATCTTGAGCTTCATCCAGTCAGGCATTTTGCATGATGTATTCTGCATGTAAGTTAAATAAGTAGGGTGACAGTGTACTGCCTTGACATACTCCTTTCCCAACTTGGAATCAGTCCATTGTTCCATGTCTGGTTTTGTTGCTTCTTGACCTTCATCCAGATTTCTTAGGAGGCAGGTAAGGTGGTCTGGTATTCCCACCGCTAAGAATTTTTCACAGTTTGTTGTGATCCACACAGTCAAAGGCTTTAGCATAGTCAGTGAAGCAGAAGTAGATGGTTTTCTGGAGTCCGTTGCTTTTTCTGTGATACAAAGGCTGTTGGCAATTTGGTCTCTGGTTCCTCTATCTTTTCTAAATCCAACTTGTACAATCTAGAAGTTTTCAATTCACATACTGTTGAAGCCTAGCTTGAAGGATTTTGAGTATTACCTTGCTAGCATGTGAAATGAGTGCAATTGTCCAGTAGTTTGAACGTTCTTTGTCATTGCCCTTCTTTCAGTTTGTAATACACTTCTCATAATAGGCTTATAAGAAAAAAACTTATTTCTAGTATGCATATTTAAGGACTGTAATATTAGGAAGATTAAACACCCAGACAAGGTCATATAGCTAACAAATAATGGTGCTACATTTCAAACTCAGCCTCTTTCCAGTGCTGTTTATAACATTACTATTTAACCTCAAGCAATATATGAATGTATATGTAAGTACATACATACCTGCAAAATAAATAAGTAAATAAAAATACAAACTAAAAAATAAAGAAGAATTGATAAGAATTGGTTGCTTTTGAAAAAATAATAAATAAAAATATCTAATCCAAAAATAAAGTACAACCATCTAAGATTAAATTTAAAAAACAAACCTGAAAAACAAAACTTTAAATTTTGAAAGAATACTATGCAGAACAAAATTATTTTAAAATGTTGATAGAATGGATGAGTTTATGGGCAAGATAATTTGTTAAAAATAATTCAAGAAGATTTAGAACACCAGAATAGATCATTGACAAGGAAATATACTGAAAGATGCATCAACGTTATTTGAGAAAAGTTCTGGGCTAAGTATTCTTTTGGCAGCAATGAATTCTGTACTATTAAAAAATAAAATTTCTATTTTATATAAATGATTGCAAGCTCAAAAGAAGAAATTACTCCTATTTTTTGTATTAAAAATTCTCATAATGAAGCATTGACAAAACACACATGATATATGACAAAGTGGGATTCATCTCAGATCTTTTAGACTGGTTCCAAACTAAGACATCTATTAACCCAAACCATCTCAAAAATAGATCAAATAAAAGTAACTAGGTTATGTAGACAGATAATGAAAAATCTTTTGCAAAAGAGAAAAGTATACAATACACCATGATTAAAATTTTTCATAAACAAGTTATGAAAAGTATTTTCTTAAAATGATTAAGACTGTCTCAAGATGAAAATTACTAGTAAATTTAAAAGGTATTTTCTCTGAAGTCTGGGAGAAGATCAGGATCTCTGCTTATCATCATTACAATTTGAGGCAATAGTAGATGTTTCAAATTATTACAAAAAGAAAGTTAGAATTTAAATATGTAAGTAATAGCTAATGTTATCATGACATAGTTGGAAAAAGTAAGAAACCAACTATGAAAAAATTGTTTATAATTAATAAGAAAGTGAAGAAAGGGAAACATTTTAAAATAAATACTTAAAAAATCAATAATTCATTTTAACTCATGTGGATATTTGTAAAAATGAAAAGAGATAGTATATAAATAATCACAAATAAAAAATATAAAATATATTTCCTTCCTCTTTTTCTTTATAAAATATTTATAGTAGCCACAGTGTTCAAAGAACTTCTAATGGAGCTAAGATACAAAGCACAGAGTTCTTACTCCCAAGCAGTGTATATTCTAGGATGTGTTTGGGGAGACAGTTAATGCACGTGTAAATATGTAATATAATTTCAGATAATAAATATTATTCAGAAAAAAATTCAAAGCAGAATAATAGGGTACAAGTTAAAAGCAGAAGATCCTATAGGATTAGAGGGATATTTATCCATCTTAGTCAAGAAATGTCTTCCTAGAAGATGACATTATTCTGTAGAAAAGAAAAAAACTCAGGTTTGGTCTTGTTTTAAATTTAAATGAATATTTGATATACATGTAAAAATGTTCAATAAACTAGTGAATATGAATCAGCAATTCAGTGGACAGGTTGAGTCGAGAAATAAACTTTAATGTTTTCAGTATATAAATATTATTTAAAAGCAGAGACTGAATAAACTTAACATATAGTTAAGTATAATCTTAATAAGGAGCATGAAAAAATTATAAAACAGCTATTTAAAATTTATAATGGGATTTTGAAAAACAGGATTTGAGCTACTGGTGAATGTGACTTCCTATATTTAAAAGTTGAAGAAATGTATACATCTTAGTTAAAAATAATGCTGCAGCAGCTACGTGGATAGGACTAGGATAGGACTAGAGACTGTCACACTGAATGAAGTAAGTCAGACAGAGAGGAGAGATGCTGTTTGACATCCCTTATAAGCAGAATCTAAAAAGAAATGATCCAAATGAACTTATTTGCAAATCAGAAAGAGACTTACAAACTTAAAGCAGGAACTTAGGGGGTGAGAAATGGGGAGAAGGGGTAGTTAGGGAATGTGGGATGGACGCGTACACACTGCTATATTTAAAATGGATAACCAACAAGGACCTACAGTATACCCCAGGAAACTCTGCTTAATGTTATGTGGTAACCTAGATGGGAGGGCTTTGGGGGGAGAATGGGTACAGGTGTATGCATGGTTGAATCCCTCTCCTGTGTGCCTGAAACTATTACAACATTGTTAATCAGCTATACTCCAATATAAAATGAAAAGTTAAAAAAAATATTAATACTGCTGAAAAATAGTAACAACAGACTTGCTTGACACAGGATTGTTACAAACCTTCAAAATGCAAAACAGAACAAAACCAGTATCTAATAAATGCAATAGAGGGAAGAGCAATACAATGAAGTGTGCCTGTATTAGTAAGCAGAAGCTTAAATTAAGAAAGGTTCTTGTCCTTACTAAACTCAAGGGACACAAAATTATTGCTGTGTGTCATCATGGCCCACCAAGCAAGAGAGCTTTTTACACACCCTTGGAGGCAATGGAAAACCCAGCGAGGGGCTCTTTCCCAGGAAAGGAAATACCAGTGCAGGAGTAGTCAGAGTAGTTTAACAATGAGACTGGTTTACCGGCATGAGATCCAGTAAAACTCTTTGAAACTGTTATTGGTGGGTAGACAAATTATAGAAGAGAGATTTAGCCCACTTTTGGTTATTAAACAATTGCAAAGTGTCATTTTTAGTGTCTGGCTACTTTCCAACAGGAACAAGTGACATTTCTTGTTACCTTAGAGACCTAGGTGATGTTGTAGGCCCTGTCCTGAATTATGCTGTAGTGTTCATATGAAGTGTACAAGAGTTAATATGTTTGCTTCACAAAAAGAGTAAATGTGGAACCATCATGAATGCTTCATTATGCTCAGTTTACAAATTAATTGGAGTTAACCTGAAGGTATCAGCAGAGAACAAAAGTAGGAATTACGGTATGTCCCTTTTATTGTAGTGAGTGGTATATTTGCATTTTTTATTTCTTGCTCTGGCTTAGTTTGTTTTCAACTAAAGCATGCCTAACAGAAGTTTCATTGCATGATAAAGGGAAATGAAGTACAGGAGCTCACTGTGAGAAAAACCAATTTAAAATTTAATTAGGGAATTATTACATTTAATTTACAAAACATTCTGAGCTCTTTTTAGAAAAATAAATGAATTATGTAGTTAACCATCCAATTTTTCATTCGTTTATCTATTCATTCAACTGATTTATTCATCTCCCTATTATGTCCCTATTTTCCAGACATCATTCAGGGAAAGAGATGCAAAAATGAATAGTACACAGGCTCCATTCACAAAGAAATAAATGGAATAAATTTGTAAACAAGTAATCTTGTTTACACCAATAAAAATATATTGGAAGTGCTACACTTATTTTAGTATATAATGAAGTGTACAAAGGTGTTGTGCTATTTCGCTTTATAAAAAGCGTTACAGTATGTTAAACAAAATTTCATTTTAGGTAGTATATTGTTGCTTCACTGTTGTACTGAAGGTAGAATCTGACATGAGGTAATGAACGTGAGCTTTTGAATCTGAAGGAATTAATTCATATTCCTTAAATGAACTTTAATTTCCCCAAGTCTTGGGTTTTGTGTTTTCTGTATAGGAATATTTTTTTCTTGTTTAGCAAGTATTTCTTTCTCAGAATCTTGAAACAGAGGAAGAAAGTAAAGAACTACCTATACCTTAAGAATCCACATATTTTTATCATTATTTTAATTGTACTGATATCCTAAGAGTCCAAAAGAATTAATACAACTTTCAAATTATTGGATGTATCATATAGAGAGAATCTGAAAACATAAATCAAATCAATATTTTTTTCTTTTTGAAAGATTACGTGGCTTGTTTAATCTCATAATCCTAATTTGATAGGAAAGCATGGGAAACACTTGTTATTACTGTTTTGATTTCTACTTCTGTTATAGCTACTGTTACTACCACCACCACTATTATTACAAATAGAAGTTGGCATATTTCCAGATGTTTTATTTTTATTTGCTATCAATTCTATAAAAGACTACCAGAAAATTTTGTTACAAAAGGTTAAGTTCTTTGCATTTATTGCAATAAAACAGAACATTGCCCTGACATAGTCTTGCTGCTGCTGTTGATAGTAGCTGAGTTGTGTCCAACTCTCGGAGACCCCATGGACTGTAGCCTGCCAGCCTCCTCTGTCCATGGGATTTCCCAGGCAAGAATACTGGAATGGGGGTCCATTTCCTTCTCCAGGAGGTCTTCCTGACCCAGGGAATCGAATCTGATCTCCTGCTTGGCAGGTGAATTCTTTACCACTGAGCCACCTGGGAAGCCCTGACATAGTCTTACTAGTGTCTTAAAAGGGAAAAGTCAGAAGATACTTTTTAGCTCTGGAGTAGGTGATTTTTAAGGCATTTCTTTAAAGACTTGAAACTCATTGAAATTAGACAGAAACTGTGGTATAAAAGCTCAAGATTGATGGGCACAGTGAAGTGAGTGAGTCTTGAAAAACAAGAGCAGCCATTAGTCTTGATAAACAAGCTATTTTGCTTGTTTCAATCTTATCTTCAAGAGCAAGTATTTCTTGGAGCAAGTAGTTAAGTTAATTTTGCTTGTTTTCAGTAAATTTTAGCACATGTTGGTTTAATATTCATAGCCATGAGCTTGAGAACACATTCCAGAATTTGACTATCAATTTGGAATTTTGAGACCAAAAAGATGAGAAAAATATTATGGGGATAGTAAATGTAAAACACAATCAAAATGTTTCTAGCAACCTCTTCAATAAAGCTTATATATATAGACACACATATATGGTATGATCATATTAAGCAAAGATATGTACATTTGCAAGATATGAATACTCAATACTTATAATAGAAGTCAGTGGCTTGAAAGGGCTTTATAATGAAATATAATAGATATTTTTTCCATATCATAAATTTAATTTCAAAGAAATATGTTATCTGTTCCAAAATTTCAAAGATGAAGTCACAGAAGAGCTGCCTGAATTAGAGGTGACGTTTCATAAAACATCTGTAAGCTTGTATCTTTTTTCACTAGTGTCTTTTGATTTAAGACTTAGGAAGACCAAGTTTGAACATTACTTTCTATTTACTCCTTATCCATATGAGGCCGAGAAAGGCCAAAGATTGCCAGCAAACCACCCGAAGTGCATCACGAGTCCTGGAACAGATTCTCTCTCACAGCCCTCGGAAGGAACCAACCCTGCTGACAACTTGATCTTGGACTTCAGCCTCCAGAGTTGTGAGGCAATACATTTTATTGTTTAAGTCACCCAGGTGGTGGTATTGAATACTTTGTTAGACGAACTGTACAGTGAAGGGTATGGGGGCTTCCCAGGTGGCACAGTGGTAAAGAATCTGTTGCCAGTGCAGGAGATGCAAGAGACATGGTCTCTATCCCTGAGTTGGGAAGATTCCCTGGAGGAGAAAATGGCAAACCACTCCAGTACTCTTGCCTGGAGAATCCCATGGACAGAGGAGCCTTGCAGGCTATAGTCCATTGGGTTGCAGAAAGTCAGACATGACTGAGCACCCACACAGTGAGGGATCAGCAAATCTTCATATCTTGGAGTTGTTCTACTACTGACCACCAGATGATTCAGATCTTTGAGCTTCATAAAATATTACGTAAGATCACCTAATTTGTTTTCAAAAAATCACAAAAGTGAGAAATTTATTATTAATGAACAATAAAACTTCTGGTTGCCTTATGTTTCCACATTCTTATATTATTATATCACTTATATATTATTCCTGGATAGGAAAAGATGTTCCCAGCATCATATTTATGTAAAACTGCAAAGCTTTATTATCTCCTAATGGAAACCAAAATGATATTCTGTATTTTAACAACAGCTCATTTATTTAAATGCATATTTATAACCAGAGGTACTTGAATTATTATATAAATATCTTCCAAAATATAAATTTAAATATATGTATTTTTGAAGTGATTTCTGAATAATTTCAAGACATATTCTTTGCTTTTTTTATACACACTATTTTTGGAAAAGTGTAACCTAAAAAAAATGTGCATTTTATATCTTTTGCCAACCTTGAGGCTATGAAAAGAAACTCTCATTTAAATTGCAATATTGTGAAACTGGAGGCCTTCAGGCTGAAGAAAGATTCCAAAAAACATTATGGAAAATTCAAGCATTTATTGGCTATGCCAGCTGGGAAGGTTGCTTGATTGAATGGTGTTTGGAAAGCAGCAGAAATGTACTGTCAAATGTATAAAAGTCAACATCTATCTCTAAGAGGGAAGTCAAGAATGGGATTGGTATTTTATTACATACTTTCCTATGAGGTATTTTAAAGTAGCTGCAACATAGCATTTATATGACCTGAATGCAGGGTAAATTGGTAATTTTCAAGAGGATTCCTTATTGGAAATGACTTCTAAGAGTGAAACCAAGCTAGCATCAAAGCATTTTCTGTCATTATTACTCCCTACTAGCATGGAGAAAAACACACAGTCCAGTTCCCTCAGGAGCTTAACATCTAGCAAGAGATCCACTTCGCCATCATTTGAGTAAATTATGTAATGAGAACAGGCATGTGTCAGGATAATTCATTGTTGGGGAGATACAGAAAGTAGCAGTAAGATAACCCTCTGTGATATCTTGATTTATAATAAATATGCATTCGGTCTCATCCCCATTTCTGGTGTGGAACTCCTAAAACCTTTGGAATTTCTTCAGTGATGGGAGACATAATGATGGTTTTTGTACCTTTAATGTGGTGACTTTTGGAAAGCCTAACCAAGTTTTCCAGGTGACTAAGTGGGTAAAGAATCCACCTGCAAAGCAGGAGATGTGGGTTGGATCCCTGGGCCAGGAAGATCCCCTGGAGGAGGGCATGACTACCCATTCCAGCATTCTTTTTCTTGGAGAATCCAGTGGACAGAGGAACCTGGCGGACCACAGTCCATTGGGTCTCAAAGAGTCAGACCTAACTGAAGCAGCTGAGCACAGCCAGGTGATTAGAGGGTTGGAACTTCCGGGCTCAGTCCTGCCCCCAGCCTCCAGGTATAGAGAGGGGCTGGAGGTTGAATTGATTGCCATTGACCAGTTATTTAATGGCTCATGCCCACGAAATGAAGTCTCCACAAAAGCCCAAAAGGAGAGGGTGCAGAGAGCTCCAGCTGGTGAATGTCTGGAACGTCTGAGAGAATGGCCCATGCAGACGGCATGGACGCTCTGCCCCAGCGATGGTGTCTAAGAAGCGCCGGGTGGTGTGTGAGGAAGGGACCCATCCCCCTCCACCCAGACACAGTGGAATTGGGTCCAGGAACCCTAAAGTACCCTTGTTCCTTTGAAAACTAAATGGGAGGACAATAGGGGCCCAATAGTCATTCATTAATTCATTTAAAAATATGCACTGAGACTTGTTCAGTGAAAAGCACAGATGAGGCACAGGGTACATGATTATGGAAAAGAAAATAAACGTGTCTGCTTCCATAAGATGCGTCTGCCGCGAAAGACAAGTAATCAAAAATTAAATCATCTACAAATTCTGGAACTCTATAAAGGAAGCAGGTACTAATAGTATTTACTAGGTGTATTAATAGTCACTATTGAAAGCCTGAGAGAAGGGAAAGGGTTGTTTTGATTTTTGATCTGAAGTCTCAAAGGGAGAGTAATACTGAGATTGGGACCTGACCAATGAAGAGGAAGGACTTGAAAACAGTAGGTGAAGAGTGTTCTAAATCTCTAATGAACACATGCAGAAATCATAAGATGGGAAAGAACTTGCTGTGTATTCTGAGAAGAGGGCAGTGAGTTAAAGGCACAGATACAATAGGCTACGAAGCACAGAAGCTGGCATTATAGGAAGCCCTGATTTTAACTTTAAAGTATTGAAATGAGATTGAAAGTTTTACAGCGGAAGATGTTTAAGCCTATTGTTTGCCTTTTTGATTTAGGTCCTGTGTGGAGAGTCCTTCAAACGAAGACTTGAGATTCAGTGGGTGATGGGTGAGTAGACCAACACAGAGGTGGAGGACCACTGATAATTGCTTGAACCAGGGTGATAAGGTGAAAATACTGGGAACATTAATGTGTTCATGGAGGTGAAATAAACAGAAACATTTAGAACTGGTTTGGGGGAATGAGCATATGCCCTAAGTGTAGTCATTCAAAAATCAAGGAGGAACATTAGCCAATATGAATACATTTTCCGCTTGTGAATGTTTGCCCTTTACTATTAATACATGCTTAAAATGTGAGGGTGTTGTAAGTGGAATCTGAGTTTTGGTAGTCTTTCTGATAATTAAAGGATTTAAGCCATTCCATTTTTAGGCAGCCATTATGCTTAGAGCATACACCTACAGTTTTCATCACTTCTCTTTTTCACTCCAGTTCTCACCAG